>NC_059385.1:1155000-1245000 GCF_019703515.2 Myxocyprinus asiaticus | reverse complement strand
ATGGTGTCAATGATGGGCGTCAGTCGTGAGAATGATCACCCTCTCTGTGTCCTAATCCCTTTATATCCGACTCACTGTGGTAAGTCACTTTGCTGCTTCAGCTAATTTATGAGCAGCCAATGGCAGCAAAGAGCCACTCTCACCGTCAGCGCAACTCTCACGGGAGCTGTAAAAATCAGTGTGAGTGTGAGAGAGAAATTTATTGACCCGTAGAGACAGTTAGAGGTTGCCATCTTTTACACAAAGCTCAGCTGTGAAGTACTCAATGACTTCAGGAGTTGGTAAATGTGTCCAGCTGAAGACTTGCAGGAAACACACAGCGGTCAGAGAGTGTCGGACATCTCTCTCGTTTGCCTCCGAGTAACATACTGTAAGTTTGAGTGCAGTGAATGCACAATTGCCCGTGCAATGACATGTGCACATACAGTCACGTGACACACACTGACCTGAGTTGGGAACAATCAGATGTCCTCCGAGAGAGTTGAAGGAACCGAACGCGGTGCAGGAAGGGTCCCGCGAGCGCACCAGCGTCTGCGTGCGGCGGCTGATGGTGTCGCTGTCAATCAGGGCATGCGAGAGTTTGGGCGAAAATTTGGATGAGATGTCGGAGAGGTCCTCCTGAGGCGTGACCATACCGGACGAGTTGTACACCTTGATCTTCAGGTTGGGCAACGGGTCGAGCAGAGGAGAGTTCGTCATGGGGATTTTATCAGCCACGTCATGGAGGGCGTAAACGGGACCTCTGTACATGGCGGCAGCTGACGTCAGATCAGGAGGAGCCGTTAGGAGATCAGCTAAAGAGAGAACAAACAGAATTTATTAATTAACAAAATTGCAGCTTGATTGGAAAAGTCACTTTTGTCCACTTGGTTAACAAGTACACTAACTTTTGGAAAATCTATATTGGGGCAAAATTGTTTGGTGTGCCTGGAAATGACACCAAAAATGTGAGACAGTCATAATTTTTGAAAACTTGATGGAAATCTTTTTCACACCATAAATATTGAAACGGTTTATTTCACTCTTTGTTTACATGATAATAGTTTTAAATGTTCTAATTTGTATTTTCAAAGTTTAATATTAAAAGCATGGGTCTGGGACAAGGCTAAAACTGTAAAATCGATACATAAAAGGCATTTTAAAAAGTACCAAACATAAACGATGAAGGCCAGGTGAAACATTTAAAAATAACTTTTAATGTGAGCCTCATGCAACAACAAAAAAGTTGAAATCTGTTCATTTTGATGAAAATCAACCCCTGGGACATTAAATGGCCCCATAGAACAATGCATATACACTATATTGCCAAAAGTATTCGCTCATCTGCCTTTAGACGCATATGAACTTAAGTGACATCCCATTCTTAATCCATAGGGTTTAATATGAGGTCGGCCCACCCTTTGCAGCTATAACAGCTTCAACTCTTCTGGGAAGGCTTTCCACAAGGTTTAGGAGTGTGTTTATGGGACTTTTTGACCATTCTTCCAGAAGCGCATTTGTGAGGTCAGACACTGATGTTGGACGAGAAAGACTGCGAGCCAGGCCTCGCTCCAATTCATCCCAAAGGTGCTCTATCGGGTTGAGGTCAGGACTCTGTGCAGGCCAGTCAAGCTCTTCCACACCAAACTCGCTCATCCATGTCTTTATGGACCTTGCTTTGTGCACTGGTGCGCAGTCAGTGTTGGAACAGGAAGGGGCCATCCCCAAACTATTCCTACAAAGTTGGGAGCATGGAATTGTCCAAAATCTCTTGGTATGCTGAAGCATTCAGAGTTTCTTTCACTGGAACTAAGGGGCCAAGCCCAGCTCCTGAAAAACAACCCCACACCATAATCCCCCCTCCACCAAACTTCACAGTTGGCACAATGCAGTCAGACAAGTACCGTTCTCCTGGCAACCACCAAACCCAGACTCGTCCATCAGATTGCCAGATGGATAAGCGTGATTTGTCACTTCAGAGAACGCGTCTCCACTGCTCTAGAGTCCAGTGGCAGCGTGCTTTACACCACTGCATCTGACGCTTTGCATTGCACTTGGTGATGTATGGCTTGGATGCAGCTGCTCGGCCATGGAAACCCATTCCATGAAGCTCTCTACGCACTGTTCTTGAGCTAATCTGAAGGCCACATGAACTTTGGAGGTCTGTAGCGATTGACTCTGCAGAAAGTTGGCGACCTCTGCGAACTATGCACCTCAGCATCCGCTGACCCTGCTCTGTCATTTTACGTGGCCTACCACTTCGTGGCTGAGTTGCTGTCATTCCCAATCGCATCCACTTTGTTATAATACCACTGACAGTTGACTGTGGAATATTTAGTAGCAAGGAAATTTCACGACTGGACTTGTTGCACAGGTGGCATCCTATCACAGTACCACGCTGGAATTCACTGAGCTCCTGAGAGCGGCCCATTCTTTCACAAATGTTTGTAGAAGCAGTCTGCATGCCTAGGTGCTTCATTTTATACACCTGTGGCCATGGAAGTGATTGGAACACCTGAATTCAATTATTTGGATAGGTGAGCGAATACTTGAATACTTTTGGCAATATAGTGTATGTATATAATGCTGTTTTGGAAGGAAATTGGCACTTTAATTCACCTGATCACAAAGTATAGTCAGGACATTACTGATGTAACAGCACCATCACTATTTGAAAAAAGTCATTTTTGATCAAATCTAGACAGCAGCCATCACTCCAACACCTTATCCTTGAGTAATCATGATAAATTGATCATTTGGTACTAGAAAATCACTTGCCATTATATCAAACACAGCTGAAAGATATTTGGTTCATTAAATTAATCTTAACATTGTCTTTGTGTTTGTTTTTGAGTTGCCACAGTATGCAATAGACTGGCATGTCTGAAGGTCAATATTAGGTCAAAAATGGCACAAAATGATATAAAATCAAGTC
This sequence comes from Myxocyprinus asiaticus, assembly GCF_019703515.2. Lineage (NCBI taxonomy): Eukaryota > Metazoa > Chordata > Actinopteri > Cypriniformes > Catostomidae > Myxocyprinus > Myxocyprinus asiaticus. Next base: position 1,242,086 of record NC_059385.1, on the reverse strand, counting down.
TTTAAATAAATAAATAATAAAAATGAATAAATGCAAGTCTTATGGTGCATTCACGTCATGTCAGTATGGCAACTCTATTAATTCACCTTCACAAAAAAATGCTCAAGGCATCAATGGCAAAATAAAACAGCATATTAAACAGAAATATGTTCACACGCTTCAGCTATTGAGGCCGCTGCCATACTGGTCCTTTATAACTTCTACGAAGACGTGAACGCTTTTTATAAGTCGGAATCTCGCAGTTATGGTAATTCTGACATGACGAGAACGCACCATTATATTAAGTTAATGTGAGTCTTTGTCCCAATCAGTCACAACATTTTTTCAGTTGCTTAGTTTCCATTTTTGTTGTGCTGGGTAGCTCCACCCACAAAGAAATCTCATTGGTCAAAAACCAATCCATATATCGGTTTATTGAACATTAAATATGTTCTAATTGGCTGTGCATTTGTCACTTTACACTGTATTTTTTGCATATACTGGAGGACACAAAAATGTACTTGCACCAAGTTGCATTTGTACTAGACAAGACATTTATTAATGTATCTAAGATAAATCTAGTCCTAAATATTTATTTGAGGCCTGATGAAGTGTTTGTCCCTATAGAGTGCTGTATATTCAGGAGTGTACAAAGTCGTCATAAGTCTTTTTCCCCGTTCTGTGTGCGGCAGACAGTGCAGACCGATGAGGGCATCGGGATCAGCGCTGCACGTATGAAAGCAGATGGCATCTTTACAAATGACCCAATGCTTCACAGGTACACACATGAATATTCATAAGTGTAGTGAGTGGGCGTGGTGTTACGCTGCAAGCTCCTCCTCCCTCCTGTTCATAGTTAGAGCTGTTGAACCCAAGACACTCTTAAACTGACACTATGAGTGCTCTCTTTCAACGAGTGCACTTTCAGATCATTCACACAACCAGTTATGGAAACCATGGCAACTCATCACCATATGAGTGTTACAAAGTGTCAAAACAAGAAAAGAAAAAAAAAGCAGCATCTTCTACAAAATTCGTTGCATTAAAGGGGTAATAGACTGTTTTCCGTCTGTGCTGTTCATATTTTTAATTGTTGCATACTGTAAACATTGGATTGGAAAAATAAATAAAAAATTCTGTCACTTCCAAGTGTCGTCCGTCTAAAGTCTGGATGTGTAAAAGTGAGGTCTCGTAAGTGAATCATACAGACCCTCATTTCTCATTCAACGCTGCTCTCCTGTCTGGTTATACCTCACCTTTACTTCATCTGATGTGTAATTAACACTCAATGTGCCAGACAGACAGAGCTAATTACAGCCTCATGACAACGTACAGGTTGCCTTCACATCAAAGTGACAAGCATTCTAATGACGCTCACCTGATGCCGCGAGTTTCCCCCCTCCCTACAAAACGCGTCCTTGTGCCCGTCCTGATGCTCCACCGGGGAGCGCAGCACTTTCAATTATCAATGTCTACGGCGTTCTTTTCACGTCAGAGAGATTTTGACACACATCAATTCTCAATCTAAAGCTGTCATGCCATCACCCCCCCTCCACCCCCCCTCATTCATCACCGGCAAAATGATCTGTCACTTCTTTTATCATTACAGTGACATTGACGATTCATGAGTTCACGGACAAAAGAGGCTGCAGAGTCACTCGTGATTGGACGATGGTGGTGTGATGCACTTAAAGGGATAGTAAACCAAAAAGGAAATTCAGACATCATCTACTCACCCTCTTATAGTTACAAACACATGGAAACTTGCTTCAGATACACTGAAAGTGGTTGGTGATTTACAATAGCTGCTCAACTCAAAAAGGACAAAACAGCACCATAAAAGTATTTCATACAAATTGTGCTACATTCCAAGTCTTATAAAATCATATGACAGCTTCATGTGTGGAACAGACTCAAATTTAAGTCGTTATTCAATGATAATCTTTCCTTCGATCAGAGCTTACAACTGTCATTCACACTTGTGTTAAATTAAAAACAACGACACGTGTGGAAGCATCACTCTTGGTTTACCGTCACTGATGTCAAAAGCCATTGGCTCTCACTTGTCATGTGACTAATTACAACTAAGGTTGCAACCATTTATTATTTTAATAATAGATGAATCAATAATTCTTTTTGATTAATCAATTAATTGGATACATTGATTAATCGAAGAAAAAAAAACAAACACTTTATTTCCGTCCTCATGAAGCCATCTATTTTGTGCAGTGCACCAGTCCCTCCTGCAGCAAAGCACCCCCACAACATGATGCTGCCACCCCCATGCTTCACGGTTGGGATGGTGTTCTTTGGCTTGCAAGCCTCACCCTTTTTCCTCCAAACATAACGATGGTCATTATGGCCAACAGTTCAATTTGTGTTTCATCAGACCAGAGGACATTTCTCCAAAATATAAGATCTTTGGCCCCATGTGCACTTGCAAACTGTATTCTGGGTTTTTAATGGCAGTTTTGGAGGAGTGGCTTCTTCCTTGCTGAGCAGCTTTTCAGGTTATGTCGATATAGGACTCGTTTTGCTGTGGATATAGATACTCGTCTACCTGTTTCCTCCAGCATCTTCACAAGGTTCTTTGCTGTTGTTCTGGGATTGATTTGCACTTTACACACCAAACTACGTTCATCTCTAGGAGACAGAATGCATCTCCTTCCTGAGCAGTATGATGGCTGTGTGGTCCCATGGTGTTTATACTTGTGTACTATTGTTTGTACAGATGAACGTGGTACCTTCAGGCGTTTGGAAATTGCTCCCAAGGATGAACCAGACTTGTGGAGGTCCACAATTTGTTTTCTGAGGTTTTGGCTGATTTCTTTTGATTTTCCCATGATGTCAAGCAAAGAGGCACTGAGTTTGAAGGTAGGCCTTAAAATACATTCACAGGTACACCTCTAATTCAGTACACCTCCTAGCAGAAGCTAATTGGCTAAAGGCTTGACATCATTTTCTGGAATTATCCAACTTAGTGTATGTAAACTTCTGACCCACTGGAATTGTGATATAGTCAATTAAAAGTGAAACAATCTGTCTGTAAACAATAGTTGGACAAATTACTCGTGTCATACACAAAGCAGATGTCCTAAATGACTTGCCAAAATTAGTGAATATTATCAGTGAATAACAGCTTAAATTTGGGTTTGTTCCTCACAAAGACATTCTGCAATTCATTTAATGGAAAAGGAGCATTCTGCTAAAATGATCATTTTGTGTTCCACAGTCACATGGGTTAGGAACGACACAAGGGCGAGTAAATGACATATTTTAGGGTGAATTATACGGGTGCATCCGTTGACCCACCTGTCCGAGCCGTCTTGATGTTGACTGGCTGGAATCCTCCGTTGAGCGCCGACGAATCCATGATGTCAGAGTCAAAGTCTCTGTGGTTCTTCCGGTAGACGAAGAGTGCCACAATGACAGAAATAACCAAACACATGATGACCGCGATCACAATGCCCACGTACAGCGCCACATCATCCGTGCTCGGGGCCGCTGGAGACAGACAGACAGAGAGACAGACAGGTCTTTAGACAGTTTCAGTATCATGGGGTTTAGACACACAGCAGATGAATCACATTTGATTGATAGCGCTTTTATTAAAGCTGTGTCAAATTAGGAGGATGATGTTATCTGATGTCCAATATCCTCCTCACTGATCGCTCTGGAAATTAATAACTGCAAGACTTCATTATATTCCAGTGAGTGAACAGAAACCTCCGGTGCTGCTATAACAATGATGCATTGTGATAAAGTGCTGCCCAAACACGTCAAATAAGTCTTACAGTCATAATGATGGAGTTTGTATTAATTTGATTGTTCATAGTACAAATATCTACATTTATGGAAAAATCAGGCAGAAAATGTCGGTCATATTTAACCCCAAATCAATGCAAAAAAATCCGAAATTGAATTTAGCATTAAGAAATTAGGACATTATTTTCTGAACACTTCAGCACATTGAATATCCCAATTCTCATTACAGTAACACATCTGGACTTACTATTTCCATTCTTTTCAATGATGATACTCATTATTGTTTTGCAGTATATTACAGTAAAAATGATGCAGTCGTACAATGCTTTTTTATTAAAAAAAGAAAAAAAATGAAAGGCTGTACCAAAGGAGTACTACTATGATGTATAAATACTTTTACAAATTATATATATATATATATATATATATATATATATATATATATATAAAACGGTAATGAGAATTGGGGGGTAAAATATGCATAACTGTCATGAAAATGTCAATTTTTTTTTAATGGCCCTAAAAATAGGGGGAATTTTTTTTATGTAAATATGAAAATATGTAAAATATAATGATAACACTTGACAATAAAGTTCTATTCGTCAACATTTTACGCATTAGATATCATGAATTAACAATAAACAATAACTTTAATATTAATGTTCCTATTGCACTAACCTTAACTACTATCCAAATTGAATTAACTAATCTCATCATGTACAATTTTTAATGTAAAACAAATATCTTTAAATTTAATACATAGGTGACTAATAATAGGTGACTGAAGTGAACAAATACAACCTTCTTTTTGGTGATTTTCTCCCCTTTTTCACCCAATTTGTAATGCCCAATTCCCAATGCGCTCCAATTCCCAAAGTCCTCGTGGTGGCGTAGTGACTCGCCTCAATCCGGGTGGCGGAGGACGAATCTCAGTTGACTCCACGTCTGAGACCGTCAACCCACGCACCTTATCACGTGGCTTGTTGAGCGCGTTGCCGCAGAGACATAGCGCGTGTGGAGGCTTCACGCTATTGAGCGTGGATGCCACGGAGAACTGACCACACGCCCCACCGAGAACGAACCACATTATAGCGACCACGAGGAGGTTACCCCATGTGATTCTACCCTCCCTAGCAACTGGGCCAATTTGGTTGCTTAGGAGACCTGGCTGGAGTCACTCAGCACACCCTGGGATTCAAACTCGCGAACTCCAGGGGTGGTAGTCAGCGTCTTTTACCACTGAGCTACCTCTTGTTTTAAGAGTAAATTAGGACCAGGACATTGTCTTACAGGATCAGACTTTTTGTGAGTTGCATAATTCACCCAAAAATGACAATTCTGTCATCATTTACTCCTAATACCTAATACTCCCATTTACCTAATATTGTTCCAAACCTGTATGACTGACTTATTTTTAAGCAAAAATGCCTCAACCATCCACTCGTATGGTATGGAGAGAAAAAATATGCAATGAAAGAGAATAGTGACTGAGGCTAACATTCTGACTAACATCACATTTTGTGCCCCATGGATAAAAAGCAGCAGGTTTGAAACAACATGAGGATGATTAAATAATGACATTTTTTTTTTTTTTTTTTTTGCAAACTAACCCTTTATAGGACAAGAAAACAACTAGATTATAAATTAGCATTACATTTAAATCAGATAAGTGTTAGAAAAGTTGAGTGTTAGCAGACAGATACAGCCCACTGCAAGATAACGAAGAAGAGACAAGAGGAAAACACATCTCAGAGAGGCAAGATCATGATAAAATAACAGTCCATATGAACATGAGAATATGTTTCAGATTATACAGGACTGAAATTCTCTGGCCTGACTGTGTTTCATGACTTCATTATGGATTGACTTTAGAAAATCACATCTTTCTCTCACTCAACTCTTTCCATCTGGAAAAATCCACGTGATTATCTGGAATGGAATCGAGTCTATACAGCGTTTGACAAGCCGTCATTAGAAGCAATACGTGTCCCTCATTTCCATAGAAACAGTCCTTTTGTCCCCCTGATAATTGTGAGAAATGCAATTTCCTGTCAAAGCGATGACGAGTTGGAAATGGCTGTAGTATAAAGGTGTCCACGGGCCTCGGGTGACACGCACCACTCTGAAAACACAGTCAGACCCTGAGAGAAAACCTTGAGAGGGTCCATTGATTCCTGCATCAATACAGGTAACCTCCTGTCGGCTCAATTAATTGAATGCATGTTCCTAACTCTCTAATTTGCGCTTGTATTGAACTCTCAGTATTGCACAGAGCAGAAGCATTCGATGAGAGTCACACACACACACACACATATATATGAAACAGCGCTGTAATACTCAACTCCACCAGCAGATGCCGCTGTCAGACATCAGAATGTGAAAGATGGATTAAACCTCACTGGTCATTTGCAAGCATACTATAAATACTACTCTTACTAGTTTTGCAGCATGCATAAATTATACTATATAAATTATATGAATTTTATGCATGCATGAATTACATACATGCATTTGCTTGAAATGATCCTTTATTTCTCATTATTTAACATTTCAACATTTGTGACAACATTAAATAAAAAATAAGGTCATGTGACAACAGTGTAGTGTAGTACTGTTTAAAACAGGGATATTTATCGTCCAATTATTGACCAAATAAAAACCGTTGGCATATCAGCGATAAGCATGCAATTACGTTTAAATATCGCTTTGTATATTTTTTTTTCCTGTGTGCATTATAAAGAAACACCTACCAAAATAAATTAAACTTGAAGCATGTTGAATATGCATAGTGTGCATTTGTAATGTTCTATTATCATCTGTAAAATGCAAGTTATATATTTTTAACTACAAAAATAGAGGTGCAAAAAAATGTTTTAGAGGTGCAAAATAGAAAAATAGTCATATTCAACAGATCCAATCCATCTTGGAAATTAATGTTAGAAAAATAAAACAGATTTTTACGTCTTTGTACATATTTGTAAAGCATAATTCCTAAGCAAAATGGTGATTTAATGACCAAATAAGGCGAGTAAGTGGCAAAATATGGGTATTGGCCTATAGTTTTTTGTTAAAATCATTATCAGCCAAACATTTTCAAATCGGTGCATCCCTAGTTTAAAATGTTAATTCTAATTAAACAATGTCTACTGTTATTTAAAAAATCTAGTAGGCATTATACAGTGTACTCTGTGCAGTATTCAGTAAGTAGTATGCTAGTATTCCATTTTTAACAAGGGCTGAACCGTTGCATTATGCAGTGTTTCACATACTATTTAATATATATATATCACACACACACACACACACACACACACACACACACACACACACACACAGTATATAGACAATAGTATGCAAACATCATGCTCCAAACCTCAGCTAACATTAGTCCTGATGAAATAAAGTATTCAACAGCACTGATTGTCTATTCAATTATATATTGTTGGTTTATATAATATATATATATATATATTGGTTTATGAGTGACCTGTAATGAGTGCAGTGGTTAAAGAGAAAACTCGTTATGTTGGGGTTTAATTCAGATGAGATGTCGAGTTGGACCTGCCCGACTCCCGCTCATGCTAGTGGCCTTGTTAGTCACCTAACAGTATTTTCTCTTCTTTAATTAAAAGCTCGTGTCTGTCAGGTAAAGATGGAAGTCATGTGGTGCATGTGTGAGTGTGTCATGTGTGTATACAGTACATGCCTGCAGCAGCAATCAATGTCATGATCAGCGCCACGTGGCCCATGTGGAGTTTAATCACTGTGACAATCCAAATTAATCTCACTAATGTGAACACTGCCCTCTTAAACCAGACGCACTGACCTACAAAGTCAACAACCCCCCACCACGACAACAGGAGGATTCATGGCTGAATGTAAACAAAGAAGTTCTCACATGTACAGTGAACGTGCAGAAGCGGCAATGACATTTCAGAGCTAGGAACTAAAAGTGTTAGGTTTCGCAAAAATGGAATTTCCGTCATTATTTACTCGCCCTGACGTTGTTCCAAACTCGTACAACTTTCTTCTGCGGAATGTTCACACTGCTCTTTTCCAGCGTCCATAGGGCTCGTGTGTCTTCTGATATCATATAACAAATATTTTGTTTGAGGAACATGCAAATTTAAGTAGTTATTCACTGAAAATCTGTCATCTGTTGCAGATCTTTTATATATATTTAAATATGCATCAGGTTTGACATCAATGATCCCAAATGCTATTCGTCACTCATACAGCTTTTTCCAGAAAACACCATTTTTGGTCTTAATAATGAACATTATTTAATATGTTTATTACTGTGCCTGTTATATTATCCAGTCATAAAAATAGCAGTGAGGTTCAGCGATTCATTTAAAAATAAAGCACTTCTCTTCATGCATGCAGATGAAGGAATTTCTAGACAGTTTACTGGAAGTGATTCCGTTACTCAAGATAAAATAACTAACATGACCAAAAGCCTTTCCGGAAAATAACGTCACAGAGTTTAATGGCATTTTGGTGCTCATGTGTGAATGGTAGAGAAGCAAACCAATGCATGCATGAATAGCAGATGTACTGCATTTACCAGAAATCAAATTTGACTGCAATTTAATGGGTTTAATGTGTGAAAGTGGCTATTGAGTTGTGACTGTTTATAACATGTCAAACTTAAATATATCGTAGAGCTTTAGAACACTTTGAATACAGCACATGAGTCGTATGGGCTTTTTAAAATAAAACGGTAATGGTAACATTTTATAATAAGGTTTAATTTGTAAACATTAGTCAATGCATTACCTATAATGAACTAACAAAAATCTTAGTTCAAGTCCAGTGGTTTTAATGGTCATTTCCTCCTGCGTACAGGGGAAGAAATGAAACAAAGTGTCTCCTGAGAACACAGTGCATAACATTTAACATGCAACATGTTGAATACACTGAATACAACAGTGAATACGAAACAACACTGTGCATGATAAATAATGAATGCAATGTTAATGTATGAAAATACAATTGTTTATTGTTAATCCATGATGCCTTAAATAATGTTAACAAATACAACCTTGTTGTAAAGAGTTCAAATCTGTATAGGGTTGCTGCAGAGTTTTAAGACCTTTTTCAAGACCTGAACAAATAAAATGAATACCGTATCCCCATACCAAAACAAACCCACACAATCTCAAAATAAATCATGTATCACAGACTCTTACTTGAGCAGGCAGGGGCACACATTCAACATGGCCTTAACATTGCGTATCAGTAGTGGGGGCTTGGGTATCTCAGTGAGTATTGACGCTGACTACCACCCCTGGAGTCGCGAGTTTGAATCCAGGATGCGCTGAGTGACTCCAGCCAGGTCTCCTAAGCAACCAAATTGGCCCGGTTGCTAGGGAGGGTAGAGTCACATGAGGTAACCTCCTCGTGGTCGCTATAATGTGGTTCTCACTCTCGGTGGGGCCAGTGGCGAGTTGTGCATGGATGCCGCGGAGAATAGCGTGAAGCCTCCACACACGCTATGTCTCCGCGGTAACGCGCCTCATCAAGCCACGTGATAAGATGCGCGGATTGACGGTCTCAGACGGTCTCACCCGGATTGAGGCGAGTCACTACGTCACCACGAGGACTTAGAGCGCATTGGGAATTGGGCATTCCAAATTGGGGAGAAAAGGGGAGAAAAAAAAAATATATATATATATATATATAAGAAAAAAGATTTGATTCATGGAGCAGAACTTTTAACTATAAAGGCTGAAATACACCGGGGACTCTTATTTTGAAATGTCTGTGCGTCACTGCTTCCAGCTGCTCATTCAAACAGATCAGGGATATAAAATGTACACTCCTTCAATAATCTACTGTGTATTACAATATAAACAAATAAAAGTAAACATTGTCATATTTTATGTTGATCATTAATGATCACTTGTCATTAATTTCCGATTTGGCCTAATGTTTATGAACTGCTCTGCAACAGCTGGAAACACTCACCAGCCCCCTCGTTCTTGGAGAAAATACAACAGTGCCACATTTTGACTTTGAAGGACGTACTGCATGCATTTATTAAGTTTGATCATCACTTTAGGTCATATCACGATTCCCATCTTTCCACCCCCAAATTTAAGACCTCTTTAAATGATAATTAACACTTTTATTGTATCATTAAAGACTTTTTATGACCTTATATTTTGGAAAACTGAATTTAAGACATTTTAAAACTTTTTAAAGAACCGCGGGAACCCTGCTGTATGATACTTTAACGTGCTTACTGGAGCTCGACAGCCCCTGGTCACTGTATGCTTTCATTGTATGGAAAAGGACAGCGTGAACATTCAGCTAAACATCTTATGTTGTGTTCTTTGAGAGAAAAATCGAACGTGAACTATTCCATTAAACTGAGACCTCAAAGTAATGGTTCTGCCGTAAAATGTCATGGTTCTGCAAGATGTCCATTTCAAGAAGCCTTTGAGCAGCTCTGGTTCTGAAAGCCACAGCACTGCGGTACAGGGTTGAGAGACGGTCATGAGCGCATGAGGACCTGATCCTATCGATCGGCCTGTGATCTCAGGGTGCCCACGGGGCGGAGAGGGGCCCGGTAACGGGGTTTGATTATCTGCCAGACTCTAAGCCCAGCGGTGGCTTGCCGTTTCTACACAGTCCCACTTTGACACGGGCAAGGTGAGGCATCTCAAATGAGCGTGAGAGCGACTTGACCCGTGCAAACGGCGAGTAAATGTAAAAATCTATTTCTGGTCAGTTCGCTGACATGGATACTCCCTCATTTCTCTCCTAACGGAGCCAACTCCTGTATTATTCATAAGCTTTCACCATTACGCTCCTCCTGGAATGCAGGCGCCTATCTTTAACAAAGATATCAGGGTAAATGATGACACTACAGGGCCATGAAGCTGCTCATGTTCTGGTCCGTATGGATCCAGTGAATCAAGCTGTAATGATAAAAGTATTCCGATATCATCTAAACGCACCTCTCCTCCTGTTCGCTGCATAAACCTTGCGCCCGACTGTCTGTCGTTGGTACTTTGATGATAAAGCGTCGCAGTCACCAGGGGTGAGCATTAAAATGTATCGCTTAGATGAATATGCTTCTTTGAACATGAGGCGGTGAAGGCAGGAGATTGCATGGGGAAATGAAAAGGATTACTGAGCAGTTTGCAGGAGAGTCGTTTGGACAGACAGAACATGTCCTCAACCAGTGAACACAGTGGTCAAGCGTAGAAGAGATGCTCCACATCACCAGACAGACTGAAAGATCCTATTTTATTCTAATAAGTTTTATGGAGTAGTTTTTTATTTCGTCATTCTTGTGTGGATGAAAGAAAAATAAATGCATTTTCAATTTGCTAACGTCATTGTTTTTGTATGCATTTGTTGAGAGCGTTTGAAAGAGTGTCGTTCCAGTGTGAATGAGTGAAGCGTAGCAAAATTCATGCGTTTTCCAACGAGTATTAAATTACAGGAATTAAGGGAATATTCCAGTTTTAATTCACGATACGCTTAATCAACAGCATTAGTGGCAAAATGATGACTACCACAAAAAATAAATATTCCACCATGTATGCAGAGATTTGTGTTTGAGTCATGCTTGTACTGTGTGTTGTGTTTTTTAATGTTTGTTACATGCTTTTCACGTATCCTCTCATTTTGGTAATAAGTTATTACACCCGTTTAAAGTTCATTATTCTCTCTCAGCGTAACAATTCATCAGGATTACCATAAAATACTCAAATGGACATGATACAATGTATGCAAGTGTTATTTCATTTACTTCTCATTTAAATCAGCATACATCTGTAATATAAGGACACTTCTGGTTCACGGCGAATCCGCCAAACCTTAAATTGGAGCAGTTAAGAGTTGATCAGATTGTGAAGTACAGATCCAAAGCCTTTCAATGACAAATATTTAGTTTCAAGTGAGCAGTTTTTAATTAATTACCTAGCAGCTCCAGTTTAAAGGGTTAAAACGGGGGAAATAGGGGGCCTGGGTGACTCAGCGAGTATTGACGCTGACTATCACCCCTGGAGTCACGAGTTTGAATCCAGGGCGTGCTGAGTGACTCCAGCCAGGTCTCCTAAGCAACCAAATTGACCCGGTTGCTAGGGAGGGTAGAGTCACACGGGGTAACCTCCTCGTGGTCACGATTAGTGGTTCTCGCTCTCAATGGGGCGTGTGGTATGTTGTGCGTGGATCGCGGAGAGTAGCATGAGCCTCCACATGCTGCGAGTCTCCGCGGTGTCATGCACAACGAGTCACGTGATAAGATGCACGGATTGATGGTCTCAGAAGCGGAGGCAACTGAGACTTTTCCTCCGCCACACACAATTTTACAACTTTGTTGTCATGACGATGTAAACACTGTAACGGCCAAATGTGGTAAATACCGTAACACAGGTAAATCACTCATTTTATCATACTATAATCAGGTTAATGCATATTGTTTACGTCTTGTGTCTATACTTTTGAAACAGTGAGTATTTTAATGTTTACAGATTGACCCCATTGACTTCCATTGTAAGTGTCTCACTGGAACACACATTTGTGCATTTTTAAAGAAAAGGAGGGACGAGTCGAAATTAATTTTTATGCTAATCAACATTATGACACAAATGCTGTCGATTGAGATTAACATGCACTGAACCCGGAATATTCCTTTAATGCATGTTGACTCAACAGTATCTGTATGTTAGTAGATACTACACCGTTTACACAATGTCAACGTCTTGTTGACTCTAAGAGAAGAAAGCAGAAAGAGACAAAGAGGAAATGTTCAATGAGGGGGAAAAGACTATGAACAGAAGATTGACATGGAGGGAAAATGAGTTTGGAGAGACATGCAAACACAAAACAACAAAATGAAGCACTCACATGGATGAGGCAGAGCATTGCTCTTGTCTTTGGGTTCTGAGGACTTCTGATATAAAGAACCTTTAGGAGAGAGAGGGGAAGGGGGGATGGACGAAAATCAAATTTAACACAATCACATTGAACAAAATTAAACAAAAGCAACATAGACATGAGTGATGGTGACCGTGAGGGCGATTCTTCTCCATTTGGTGTCTAGTGGACTCTCTCTCCAGACAAACGAGGCGGTGTGTGGCCCGTGCGAGTGAACGGCACCATCCATCAGCCATGTTTTAGTGCTTCATTAGGACTAATGAGCAAGTAGAATGGATTGTTTTAAGCAGAGTCAATGAGTCAAACGCACTCATTGCGTCTCAGCTGACAATCGGACATGAGGGATTTGAGAACTGCTCACTGTTAGAGGAGAAACACCCACTAATGTAGCATGAGGAGGGGCGTTCAATCACGTCCTCACTGTCGCGAGGAGACCAGCAGAGCCCAACAACTCAAGCATATCTGCATACACTCTTTTTACAGCCACAGTGATGCATATCTAGAGTCTCTTAAAGACCAAACTGAGTGGAGTTTTTGACTCCTGTGATGACATTTCCTATAAAAACAGGAAAGTTGTGGGGTGGTGCAAAATCAAAAGAAATAAATCAATTATGTCTTGCATGAGCAAAATTAGGTCTACTTTAAGGATCATAAAAATTTTCGGCATTTTCGTATTTTCTTGACAACTAAGCACCTTCCCAGTTCTCATTAAAATAATGATATAATAATGATAATATTTATCATCACTGTAATATAAAAAAACATGATGAATAACATACATTTTAAAGTATTTATACATCATAAAAATGACAAAATAAATAAATAAATGGTTAAAATGTGTTTAATTGTCTCGAAAATAATGTCAAAAATTGCAAAAGAACGTTTAAATAGTAATAAAATAATAAATAAATAGCAATGGCCCTAAGAATAGGCTTCATTTTCTATATAAAATACAATCATTTATATTTTGTGATGAAATGTGTCCTGGAAATGTACGATTTACAAGTTATTCTCATTACTGTAATACAAAAATAAATAAATAAAATATAAAAAAAATAATAATTTCTGAATTAAAATCACCATATTAAAAATAACCATTGAGAATAATGAGAATAAAAAAAAAAAAAAAATTAAAAAAAAAAAAAAAAAGAGATGAAAGTGTTTAATCTTGAAAAAATTAAAAAAAACAAATATAAAATATAAATAATAACTGCTTAGTTTTGTTCTTTCTTTTAATGAGAAATGTAACCTGGAATTTAAAAAAAAAATGTTATTATCATTACTGCAATACAACAAATGCATAAACACATTAATTAATAAATAAATAAATAAATAACATTGAATATTACTTAAATTGTTTTATTCATAAAGCTTACTTTTATGCTGATTTAAAATCCTACTATTACAGAAACAAATAACCATTGTGAATAATAAGAATAACAATAATGCTTAATGCATAATCGTAATGAAAATGTTAACCAAAAAAGTACTAAAAAACAGGCTTTTTTTTATTTATTTTTATTTATTATATTCTGGGATTAAATGTGACCCGGACATGTTTTTCTGTGAGACTTCCGAAGTTTGGAATACTAGCATACTACTATACTAGCACTTAACCATAAACTCACTATAGCTAATTAGAGCAAGGAGGTATTTCCTGTTTAATTAAGTGGGAGGCACATTCTCAGTCTAAAGCCTTTAAAACATGTGACTTAAGATCAGGCCAGGATGAAATCTGCAGATTATCCTGAGTATTCCGCACTGATATTGGTGGGAAATTTGTGGAAATGCATGGAACAGATTTAAACAAGATCAGATGTGTTAAAGAGAGCTTCTGCAGTCTTACTGGTGGCTGAAAGTGAAATCAAATTAAGCAAAATATTTTAAAAACAAATTTGCAATGTGTGTCTGCTTATGACCCGTCTGCTGTTTGTTTTGTGGTAACTGATGTGGTGGCGAGCAGCTATTCAATCACTGAAGACATCATCGTGCATCAATCAAATTCAAGGTTTCCACTACAAACTTGACACAATTCCACACAGCAGCTTCATTTCTTCACTGATCATGTAATGACTTCACACACAAAATGAATTAGTTTAACTCAAATGGTTTATATACCCTTACACTGATGCTTTTAAATGGTAATACCCTGCTACTGTATTTTGATATACACCATGGTATTTCCATGCTACTCCAAGATACTTAAAAAATACATCATGAACAAATAAACAGTGATACCATGGTGCTTCTTGCTCCTTTGTTAGAGGTAGTGGTATTATCAGTCTTTTGGACTTGTCTTATGGTAGTACCATGGTATTTTTGGAGCTTTTGATTAGTGTTTGATGCGGTCTCATGTGAAACGGTGCGGTAAGGGCATCGGGCAGATATTGGGTTTCATACTGTAAAAAGAATTTGCACAAGATCCAGTTTCTGCAAGAAGAAAAATCCAGAGTTTGCCCTTGTGTTTGTCATGCCCTTTCTACAGATCGATATGTCAAGAAAATGTCATCTGTCTGTACATTAAGTAACCAAAGCCCAGAAAAAGCACATCATAACAAACGAAGACAGCCGAAGAGGCAAACAAACAGAGCAGACAGACGATTCGAGCGCACGATTCACAGCTAAAGCACTAAAGGTTAAAACTATAGACGCAACAGAGAAAAACCTTTCAAATTAAATCTGACTGCAGCTGACACTGCTCCTGAAACACGATTTGAGCACTTTACAAACTCAAAAACCAAATAACTCTCCTTCAGCACATTTACAGTGAGAACAAATTCAGATTGTATCCGTCCATTCGAACTGCAATGCTATTAGTGTAGAGGAAACGTTCCATAAATGCTTCCTAACGTCGCCGCATGAACGTGGTTGAGCTGGACGCGCTGAGTTCACATATCAAGTGTAAATCTTTGGCAATGATATTTGCAATAATGTGAGCTTTCACGTAATGTGGATTTCTGCTAAATGGCCAGTGAAGGAGTCATTAGCATGGACGTGAGTGCTTTCACCCTTTTAGCTGGAAAGAGGGACAAAAATCAATCAGGGGAAGAGTGTCTAAATCTATAGCATTATGGGTTTTATATTCCTTGCAAACTAGCCATCAATCTGACACAGAACTAATGCTCCACAATGCATTTTACTAAGAAAATGTGAAGATTCAAATGGCAGAGAAATAATTTCAATTTAAACAACGACTCATTTCCTGAAAGCTGCTTTAATGAAGTTACCAACTCTACTGATGCTCGCATCGACTCTCACGAAATCAAACTAGAAACAAAAACAAACCACAGTGTTCTCTGAAGTAAATTGGAGTACCATGGAAATGCCACAGTGTATGAATATACCATGAATGAACCACCTAATGCCATCACTGTACTATGGTATATGTCACATGATTAATTTC
This sequence comes from Myxocyprinus asiaticus, assembly GCF_019703515.2. Classification (NCBI taxonomy): domain Eukaryota; kingdom Metazoa; phylum Chordata; class Actinopteri; order Cypriniformes; family Catostomidae; genus Myxocyprinus; species Myxocyprinus asiaticus. The sequence continues at coordinate 1,226,044 of NC_059385.1, read as the reverse complement.
ATTAACACAAACAAAAAACCATTGGAATATTTTTTTTTGGGGGGGGGGTTATGTCCCATAGTAATTCCATGCTTCTCAGACATGGTCCATGCTTTTTGTTAATGTACAATTGTCATACTACAATATTGGTTATGCACCATGATAATACCATGTTTTTTGGTCATGCACCATGACAGTTCCGTTTTTTTTTTTTTTTTTTTCATGCACCAAGGTAATTCCATGTTTTTTGGTCATGCACCATAGTAATAACACATTTTTTGGGTCATGCACCCTGACAATAACATGTTTTTTGGTCATGCACCATGATAGGTCCGTTTTTTTTTCTTCTTTTTTTTTTTTTTCCATGTACCATGGTAATACCATGTTTTTTGGTCATGCACCATGGTAGTTCCATATTTTTTGGTCATGCACCATGACAAAGTTTTCTGGTCATGCACCATGCTAGTTCCATGTTTTTGGTCATGCACCATGACAATAACATGTTTTTGGTCATGCACCATGGTAATTCAATGTTTTTTGGTCATGCACCATGACAATAACATGTTTTTTAACCATGCACCATGACATGATTTTTTAGCCATGCACCATGGTAATTCCATGATTTTTGGCCATGCACCATGACAATAACATGTTTTTGGTCATGCACCATGGTAATTCCATGATTTTTGGCCATGCACCATGACAATAACATGTTTTTTAACCATGCACCATGACATGATTTTTTAGCCATGCACCATGGTAATTCCATGATTTTTGGCCATGCACCATGACAATAACATGTTTTTTGGTCATGCACCATGACATGATTTTTAACCATGCACCATGGCAATAACATGTTTTTTGGCCATGCACCATGACATGATTTTTAACCATGCACCATGGCAATAACATGTTTTTTGGTCATGCACCATGACATGATTTTTAACCATGCACCATGGCAATAACATGTTTTTTGGCCATGCACCATGACATGATTTTTAACCATGCACCATGACAATAACATGTTTTTTGGCCATGCACCATGACATGATTTTTAACCATGCACCATGGCAATAACATGTTTTTTGGTCATGCACCATGACAATAACATGTTTTTTGGCCATATGACATGACAATAACGTGTTTTGGTCATGCACCTTGACAATAACATGTTTTTGGTCATGCACCATGCTAGTTCCATATTTTTGGTCATGCACCATGACAATAACATGTTTTTTGGCCATGCACCATGACAATAACATGTTTTTTTAGCCATGCACCATGACAATAACGTGTTTTGGTCATGCACCTTGACAATAACATGTTTTTGGTCATGCACCATGCTAGTTCCACATTTTTGGCCATGCACCATGACAATAACATGTTTTTTGGTCATGCACCATGACAATAACATGTTTTTTGGCCATATGACATGACAATAACGTGTTTTGGTCATGCACCTTGACAATAACTTGTTTTTGGTCATGCACCATGCTAGTTCCATATTTTTGGCCATGCACCATGACAATAACATGTTTTTTGGCCATGCACCATGACAATAACGTGTTTTGGTCATGCACCATGGTTCTTCCCATTTTTTAGACACTGAATAACCTTGGAAAAACATGTAAATATCATGATGAATGTGATGAATACGGTAGTCATCCTGGATCTTGACATACACAAAAGTAGCAAGATATTATCATCTGATCCCGTCCCTATCATGGTTCCACTTCAGTACAGCTATGTCATGTTTAATGAAGAATTATTCATCAAATATGTATTCTTAGTCTTGTTTGAGTTGAATAAAATTGAAATAAAGCTCATTTTGAGGGAATGTGAATGAGAGTTTGATAAGATTCAGGGAAAAGAGTTTCTAGAAAACCACAAACATCAGACACATATAGACAGATGATTCCTATGAGACACTAATCAATACTCTGATTAATACTCGCTCATAATTTACACGCTGACGCTGAAATAACGCTGTTTATTAGATCCCTGAATATCATTAACGATGTTTGATTCAATCTGCTCTGCATCCCTGTGACCCCTGACCATTTAATTTTCATTACCTTATCAAAATTAATATGAAACTCAATCGTTTATGATGGCAAACAGACACATCACAGAACGACCACAAATGCCTTCACAAAGAACGCACCTCCGTTTTCCATTTCCTCTCAACCAAAAACGTTCTTCTTTTGCATTTCACAAATTACTGCGTGTGCCAGGCTGCGTTCTCATTTTCAGAGTCCTGCGGCACATGCTGGCAGGATGATGGGAGATCCAGGAGTCGTTGAGAGAAGAAGAATTAGCAGATAAACAGAACGCATCGCTTCAGAATGGAGAAACATATGGCCAATGATGGCGAGACCTGAGCAGCATTTTGAAATCTCCTCTGGCCTTCACAACCTCTGCACGTATAATGAATGACAAACAGCAACGACTGCTGGAAACAATCTACTGACGTATGGCTGAATGATAAAAATAAAAACATGTATTTCTGCAGAGAAAAGCTCTGTCCTAACCGCAGCTGGAACCTGTTTTTATTTTTTTGATACCCAGTTGTGAGAGCAAATGTAAAGATAAAGGTTTAAATCAGCCCAATATGGAAATTGTCATCATTTACTCACCTTTGTGTTGTTCCAAACATGTCTACTGTTATTTTACTTCATGACAACAAAAGGGGAACAAACCAACATTTTAGTTGTTATTCACTGAACATATTCCCCTCTACTCTAGCTCTCAAATTTTATCTGTATTTAGATTAAAAACTGCCGTATTGGGGCCTGGGTAGCTCAGTGGTAAAATATGCTGGCTACCACCCATTGAGTTTGCTAGCTCGCTAGTTCGAATCCCAGGGTGTGCTGAGTGACTCCAGCCAGGTCTCCTAAGCAACCAAATTGGCCCGGTTGCTAGGGAGGGTAGAGTCACATGGGGTAACCTCCTCGTGGTTGCTATAATGTGGTTCGTTCTCATTGAGGCGCGTGGTGAGTTGAGCGTGGTTGCTGCGGAGAATAGCGTGAAGCCTCCACACGTGCCATGTCTCCGTGGCAACGTGCTCAACAAGCCACGTGATAAGATGCACTGGTTGACGGTCTCAGACGCAGAGGCAACCCGGACTGAGGCGAGTCACTACGCCACCACGAGGACTTAGAGCGCATTGGGAATTGGGCATTCCAAATTGGGAGAAAGAATAAATAAATAAAAAGAAACTGGCGTAATGCAGCAGGTTTGATTAAACTGACATCACTGGTTTTTGTGTGTCTAAACTGAATCTAGAACACTAGCTAAAAATATACAGAATGGAAAACATAAGATTTAAGAGCTATGGGAGAAAGGAAGATTATCAGTGAATAAGTTCAAATGTTGGTCTCTATATCATATAAAGCATTTGTACAACTTTAGATGTATAATTTATCAGTAAATTTACGAATCTGTTTTTAATTTTTTTTTCCATAGTTAACCACAGATTTTGAAAGTGCTAAAATTTCACTATATATATATATATATATATATACACACACACACACACACACACACACATTTCCTGTCAAAATGCATTAATATCCTTTTCAGGAAAAGAGTCGCTTAGGACTGTCGCTCTCTGTTTGGCTACAGCGGTCTTAAAGCTGCGTTCATGATGCGTGCCAGGGCGTCAACGCCAGCGTCAAGCACCGCTTTGAACTTCACATGAAAAGTGTTTCAGACAGCATTTTTGTTACAGTTAAGACACGATGTGCTTCTGTGGTAATTGTGCCTAACAGAGGCTGCATAACCCTTAATTTCTGTAACAAGTCCCATCTGGGTGTGTGTTGTATAACAAATAACATCAAGAGGTCATTTCTTCATCATTTCATCACAGACACGGCTGTTGTATGTATCAGTGTAATGGCTCCGCCCTACTCCAACCATTGTCAACACTGGATTATGCATTATTAACAGTACATGCATTAATCGTGATAAGAAATATTAATGCATTAAACTTTAATCACAAATCGTTTTTTCTTTTGTCCTTTTTGGAGCTTGATTAATACTATATATATATATATATATATAAACAGCTGTAAAAAAAATTCTCCTTTTGTTTTACATGGAAAAAATAACAGCATATGGTTTTGGAATGACATGAAAGTTGAGTAAATAATTCGGCTTTGTGTGAACTTCTTTAATGGAACGATTACAGAGGAATAACAGATGGAAGTGGAGAAAGTTTTATTTCTCTTTTAAACATTATGTGAACGCAGGAGAGAAATTATAAGAACTGCCTGTCAACACCTATAATTGCCTTCACAAGACAAACGTCGAATTTCTCTCACCGACTCCTGTGCTTTTTAAATTAGGCTCCAAATCACAGTAATCACAGACAACGAGCAATTATAAAACTTTCTGTATGTGCATTATAATCACTTATTATTATTTTAAATATAGCTGTTGAACGCTGCTACTGCTGTGTGTGTGTGTGTGTGTGTTCATCACATTCAGAACACATCTATTTTTACACTGCGGTTGATATGAGTAACATTCACATATTGTTTCTCCGGCTGTGTCATTCCTACAACACCAACATCATCTCAACCCAATCTGATGATGGGACTCTTTCACATGAGATAAAAACAGGATTAGGAGAAGGAACTGCAAAAATCATTTCCTTCAGCAGTATTTTTGTCCTGTTTTTATGATCGGGGTGTTTTGGTTGATTACTAGGACGTTGCTAGGGTGTTGCTAGGTGGTTACTGTGGCATTGCTATATGGTTGCTCGATGGTCGATTACTCGTTCATGTCAAATGAGACCATCACCGAGTATATATTATAACCCAGTTCCTTTTTCAATAGAAGTCTATGGGATTTTTCACTCATTTCTCGTCCGCTAGACGGAATATTTTTTTTTTTAAATAAAAAGCATGATTCTGTATTTGTTTCAAACAGTGTTCTAAATATCTTTTTACTGACAATGAAGGGTTTACTGTAAATCTACTCTAAAATAAAACTACCACCCGTTGATCTATTAGTGTCGCTCTTACCAGAAGAATCTTTTTTTTTTTTAAAAGCTTGTGTTTAGTGTAAAAGAGCATATGTCAATGCTCATGTTGTACTGGTGTGCTGTAGATCTACTGGACTCTACTAGGTTTTTTGTTTAGTTTTTTTTTTTGTTTACCCGAACAAAACGGTTGTTTGGAATTTTCTCCAGAAACAGAAGGGTTAAAATAAGATACATTAACTTCAGAAGCAACATTACTTAAGATATTAAAAACAGTTTTCAAGGAATATATCTCAAATTAAATTTAATGCTTTAACCTCTTGTTTTATGCATAAACCTAACAAACATTTGCCGGTGGGGTAAGAAAAATAACCTTAACTCAAGATAAAAAAATGTTGCTTCTCAAGTATCTTGTTTTAAGGATATTTGGATATTTTTTACTGGACAAAAATACTCGGTAAGAAAGAGATTTGAGAACACTGAAAGATGGCAGTGAGGGGGAAAGAGTATCTGAGATTTAATATGGGGTTTTTGGCTATGAGTGTGAGTGTGTGTCTGTGAGTGTGTGTGAGTGAGTGTGTGAGTGTATGAGTGTGTGTGTGGAGTGTGTGTGTGTATGAGTGTGTGTCTGTGAGTGTGTGTGAGTGTATGAGTGTGTGTGTGTGTGGAGTGTGTGTGTGTGTATGAGTGTGTGTCTGTGAGTGTATGAGTGTGTGTGTGGAGTGTGTGTGTGTATGAGTGTGTGGAGTGTGTGTCTGTGAGTGTGTGTGAGTGAGTGTGTGAGTGTATGAGTGTGTGTCTGCGAGTGTGTGTGTGGCGTGTGTGTGTGTGTATGAGTGTGTGTCTGCGAGTGTGTGTGAGTGAGTGTGTGAGTGTATGAGTGTGTGTCTGCGAGTGTGTGTGAGTGAGTGTGTGAGTGTATGAGTGTGTGTCTGTGAGTGTGTGAGTATGAGTGTGTGTGTGTGTGTATGAGTGTGTCTGCGAGTGTGTGTGAGTGAGTGTGTGAGTGTATGAGTGTGTGTGTGTATGAGTGTGTGTCTGTGAGTGTGTGAGTATGAGTGAGTATGAGTGTGTGTGTGGAGTGTGTGTGTGTGTGAGTGAGTGTGTGTGTGTATGAGTGTGTGTCTGTGAGTGTGTGAGTGTATGAGTGTGTGTGTGGAGTGTGTGTGTGTGTATGAGTGTGGGTGTGTTTGTTTGTGTGGGTGTGTGAGTGAGTGTGTGTGAGTGAGTGTGTGTGTGTGGAGTGTGTGTGTATGTGTGTGGAGTGAGTGTGTGTGTGTGTGTGGAGTGTGTGTGTGTGTGTGTGGAGTGAGTGTGTGTGGAGTGAGTGTGTGTGTGTGTGTGTGTGTGTGTGTGTGAGTGTATGAGTGTGTGTGTGGAGTGAGTGTGTGTGTGTGTGGAGTGAGTGTGTGTGTGGAGTGTGTGTGTGTGTGTGTGTGTGTGTGTGTGTGTGTGAGAGAGTGTATGAGTGTGTGTGTGTGTGCGTGTCTGTAAGTGTGTGTGAGTGTGTGTGAGTGTATGAGTGTGTGTGTGTTTGTGGAGTGTGTGTGTATGAGTGTGGGTGTGTTTGTTTGTGTGGGTGTGTGAGTGAGTGTGTGTGTGTGTGTGTGTGTGTGTGTGTGTGTGAGTTTGTGGAGTGTGTGTGTGTGAGTGTGGGTGTGTTTGTTTGTGTGGGTGTGTCTGTGGGTGTGTACAGGTTTTACTATCCTTGTGAGGACCAGCCAGCAGTCCCCACAAGGGAACTGGCATATTAAACGATGTTTTATTGAAAATGTAAAAATGCAGAAAGTTTTTTGTGAGGGTTAGGTTTAGGGGATAGAATCTATAGTTCGTACAGTATAAAAATCATTATGTCCATGGAGAGTCCTCATAATGATAGCTGCACCAACATGTGTGTGTGTGTGTGTGTGTGTGTGTGTGTGTGTGTGTGTGTGTGTGTCTAAGTGGAGTGTGTCTGTGTGTTTGAGTGTGTCTGTGTGTGTGTGTGTGTGTGTGTGTCTCAGAGCATGTGAGCGGAGTGGAGCGAGAGCGGAGCGTTGATAATTCCACCTGAGCAGTGAGCGCCTTTTTAAAGATTCCACTCCGCTCGCTCAGTGCCGCTCACTCAACCCAGAATGCACTTTGTGATATGCTGGTTTGGGAATCTGCAAAATTAGCAACAGGCCTGAAGTTATGGAGCTCTAACATTGATTTAGTGAATTTGCAAACCTTATAACCTAAATAAATGCAAAGTATAAATCAAAGCTAAGAACGAGGAAATCGAAAGGGAGTGTGGAGAGACTGTGAGAATTAGCAAATATTCCTTCTGGAGTCGTACCTGTCACATTGCCAGAGAGCATGAGGATGTGCTACACAAACATGGAAGTGCAGCAAAAGGTGAGCTAGTAGGCTACACTACTATTCGATAATCAATAAATAGATAAGTAACGTATCTTGTTGTTTTTCCATCATGTCAGTGCAGCTGCCAGCTAGATGCAGACCCGGTTCTGCGGGGTTGTGAACGTTAGAGCACCCTCAATTAAATATGTAAGCTTAATAATACTGTATATTGGCAAAGCATTTTTCCTTGAATCCTGGCTTACACACACAAAACTAATAAACATGTATGATCTTGCAGATCAGTGTGTCCTTAAACGATCATTAAACATGATTTAATCTAATATATATATATATTGGACAAAATCTCGCTTTATGCAGGACAAATATTTTTTATTTGTTAAATCCATAGTTAAACCCTGCTGTACATATAAAGAGTGCATGCACAACACATGATCGTTTGATGCTTATAAAGTCCAGATTCACTTTATAATGCTTTAAAAATATCAACAAAGGAGGCACATGCTATCTACTAATATAATAATTAGCCTATTATATAAATAACCACAGTCCTTTAGATTGCATATGATTCCTACATATAAAACTGTAGGGAATATTAATAAAGCAACAACACTGACAAAGAAAAACTACAAACTTTAAAGTTAATAAATGTCGGCCTATAGTCTATATTTCACCCAGAGGGGCACCTCAGCCCATGTGGGCAACGGGGCAGTTGTTTGGGCCACTGTAGCTATCCCCTGTGTACGTGATTGGAACCAAGTATTCTACAGAGAAATGTAATGTCGGAGCGGGACTTGAGCGAACGCTTTTTTACTGGTGCGTGTGAGCGGCACTTGAGCGGAGCGTCTGCTTGGGCCGTGAGTGGCTGAGCAGAGCGCACTCACATGGAGCGGGTTATTGAGTGGAGTGTCACACCGCTTCGCTCACCTGCTCTGGTGTGTGTGTGTCTGTGTGTATGAGTGTGTGTGCGTGTGTCTGTATGAGTGTGTGTATGAGTGTGTGTGTGTGTCTGTATGTATGAGTGTGTGTATATGTCTGTGTGTGTATGAGTTTGTGTTTGTATGAGAGTGTGTGTGTGTCTGTATGTATGAGTGTGTGTATATGTCTGTGTGTGTATGAGTGTGTGTGTATCTGTGTATGTGTCTGTGTGTGTGTGTGTGTGTATGAGTGTGTGTGTATCTAGTGTGTGTGTATGAGTGTGTGTGTGTGTGTGTCTGTGTATGAGTTTGTGTTTGTATGAGAGTGTGTGTGTGTCTGTATGTATGAGTGTGTGTGTATGTGTGTATGTCTGTGTGTGTATGAGTGTGTGTGTGTGTCTGTGTATGTGTCTGTGTCTGTATGAGTGTGTGTGTGTGAGTGTGTGTGTCTGTGTGTATGAGTGTGTGTGTGACTGTGTATGTGTCTGTGTGTGTGTATCTGTGTATGTGTCTGTGTGTGTGTATCTGTGTGTGTATGAGTGTGTGTGCGTGTGTGTGTCTGTATGTATGAGTGTGTGTTTGTATGAGAGTGTGTGTGTATGTCTGTGTGTGTATGAGTGTGTGTGTGTCTGTGTGTATGAGTGTGTGTGTGACTGTGTATGTGTCTGTGTGTATGTGTCTGTGTGTGTGTCTGTGTGTATGAGTGTGTGTGCGTGTGTGTGTCTATGTATGAGTGTGTGTTTGTATGAGAGTGTGTGTGTATGTCTGTGTGTGTATGAGTGTGTGTGTGTCTGTGTGTGTGTGACTGTGTATGTGTCTGTGTGTGTGTGTGTATGAGTGTGTATGAGTGTGTGTATGACTGTGTGTGCGTGTGTCTGTGTGAGGCAGGAGGAGTAGACGTGGGTTGGTACTCACTCTGCATACAGAGACCGTCTGTACAGTTTTTGGATTGAAGTACGGTCCCTTCACAGTCCTTTCCGCCATTTTTGGGCGCCGGTGCGCTGCATTCTCTTCTTCTCCAGTGCGTACACTCCGTCCCACATGTCGACCATTTACTCCACTCTGTCCACAGTCCATCAACTGGAATAAAGACCAAAAAAACTGCTCAAGCAAACCACAAAACTGCATGAAAATGTACAGAAACCTACACAGAACAAACTGCAGGTATTGTTAGTATACTGCGATTAGTCGAATGAGGCGAGAACGATTAATCAGGTGATGTTTGGCCATTTATTGGCATTGGCTGATAACCGTGGCCATTTGGCCGTTTAACAGAAGTGTAAGGGACATTTTGAGAAAATGTTGTGTGCAACTAATGTTTATTCAATTTCTTTAAATTTGTGGACCACTGCTCTTCTACTGATGTTGATTAGTAAAATCCAAATACCAATATTTTACTTCAGTTTTGGTTGTGTTGATTATGATATCTGTTAAATAAATAGCAATTGAAATGCATAGATTGGGCTGTGTTTTTATTTCTGAAGACTAGTATTTTTAAAATGTACCAAGTTAGAAGCATTAGCTGAGAGGGAATTTCTTTAATATGCAAGTAAATATATGCCCAAATGAATCAGAATCGAATCAAATCGGGAAATCTTTCTCAATAGCCAGCCCTATACTGTATCATCTCGACTATGGGTCACCACTCATAATGTCTAATACAAGCATCATGGTGTTAATCACTATACCTGGACACAGGGGGTTACAGGCCAGTTTCTGGATGGCTTGACCCTCACAGATGGCTCCTCCGTTCAGAGGGGCTGGATTGGTGCAGCTCCGCGTCCTCTTCTGGTAGCCCCGCCCACAGCGACTGCTACACACTGACCACTCTGTCCATGTCGACCAGCCGCCGTTCACTACAAAGGAAAAGACCCAGGAGAGCGTTAATGTGCGGCATAATCAAAGAGAGATTACAGATTAATTAAAAGACACACACTTATTAATTCATGATGTGTTTTTGCCCTGATGAAAAACAGAGTAAATAAAAGACAAACTACAGCTGTGAAACTATTGCCATGCCATGCTGGGAGAGCAACGTATACCAGAATTCCTTCAACTTGTAATTAATCAGTGAACACATTATAAAAGGGTCATTGTGACGTAGCTTTGGATATCTAAAGATTCTCAGTATTCTCACAATGTGAGTAACATGCTCTCGGGTGGACAAAATAAATAAATAAACAAACAAACAAACAAACAAACTGAAACAAGAAATTTGAAGGATTAGTTTACCCAATAATTAAACACAAAAGGAGACGTTTAGCCCTCAGAGACACAAGCACTGATACTGATAATTATATATATATATATATATATATATATATATACACACACACACACACACACACACACACACACACACACACTCACACCAATCAGCCACAACATTAAAACCACCTGCCTAATATTGGGTAGGTCCACCATGTGCTGCCAAAACAGCGCCAACCCACATGACAGAATAACATTCAGAGATGATATTCTTCTCACTACAATTGTACAGAGTGGTTATCTGAGTTACCGTAGACTTTGTCAGCTCGAACCAGTTTGGTCATTCTCCTCTGACATCTGTCATCAACAAGGTGTTTCCATCCGCAGAACTGCTGCTCACTGGATGTTTTTTGTTTTTAGCACCATTCTGAGTAAATTCTAGAGACTGTTGTGTGTGAAAATCCCAGAAATACTCAAACCAGCCCATCTGGCACCAACAATCATGCCACGGTCCAAATCACTGAGATCATATTTTTCCCCCAGTCTGATGGCTGATGTGAATATTACCTGAAGCTCCTGACCCGCATCTGCATGATTTTATGCACTGCAATGCTGCCACACAATTGGCTGATTAGATAATTGCATGCATGATTGTTGGTGCTTCTGGGGGTGCTTCAGCAAGGCTGGAATCGGGCAGATTCGTCTTTGTGATTGACGCATGACTCAAGCCACGTACAAGGTTATTGTGGTAGAAAACTTGCTTCTCTTCTGCTCTGACAGTGTTCCCCAACTCTGAGGATTAGTTTTTCCAGCAGGACAATGCTCCATGCCACACAGACAGGTCAATCAAGGTGTGGATGGAGGAGCACCGGATCAAGACCCTGTCATGGCCAGCCCAATCTCCAGACCTGAACCCCATTGAAACCCTCTGTGATCAAGAGGAAGATGGATGTCCACAAGCCATCAAACAAAGAAGAGCTGCTTGAATTTTTGCACCAGGAGTGGCATAAAGTCACCCAACAGCAATGTGAAAGACTGGTAGAGAGCATGCCAAGATGCATGAAAGCTGTGATTGAAAATCAGGATTATTCCACCAAATATTGATTTCTGAACTTTAAGTTAAAACATTAGTATTGTGTTTAACAATGAATATGAACTTGTTTTCTTTGCATTATTCGAGATCTGAAAACACGGCATCTTTTTTTGTCATTTTCTGCAAATAAATGCTCTAAATGACAATATTTTTATCTGGAATTTGGGAGGAATGTTGTCAGTACTTTATAGAATAAAACAAAAATGTTCATTTTACTCAAACACATATCTATAAATAGTAAATCCAGAGAAACTGATCATTTTGCAGTGGCCTCTTAATATTTCCAAAGCTGTATGTATATATATATATATATATATATATATATATATATATGGAACATATACAACACAATTCAACACATAAAAGTGTATGGAAAATGTATTCAATTTATCACAATCAGTAATGGTACATTTATGAAAAGTTAAGAAATTGTACTTAATTTTAAATAATGAGGACTATTGATATTGATGATCTATTTGCTGGTATAATCAAAATATGTAATGTAGCATACTTAATACCATTTATCTATTTTTTTACCATAAATACCATTAAAAATAAATAAAATAAGCCCAAAAAAAAAAAAAGAAAATCATTTGGAATATTTTATGATTTACTGAATAGGCTCCATTGTGCGAATATAAAATAAATAAATTGACCACTTATGTTCAGTGTTGCATTTTTGTCACAAAAAAAAAAAAAAAAAAAAAAATCATCAATTATTACATTCATGCAAATTTATATTTTCAGGGAATGTAATGATTTTTCAATCAATAAAAATGTTGGGAATTATACATACATACATACATACATACATATATATATATATATATAAAACAGCTCAAATACTTACTTGGAAAATAGCTAAATTTGTTCCAAAAGTGATTAAACAGCTGTGACTTTATCAATCTCTGACCGTTAATGTGCAAATCATTTCTCACCAAATCTGTGATGAGATACAGTTCAGAGTGTCTGCTTTTGTTATGAGTAGATTTTTACCAATATTTCATGAAAATTAGATATAATCTGCTTTAAACAAACATTGCAATTCTGCTCCATTGGGTATCGGCAGATTAGCAGAATGTTCATGCTGCTCTTTTCCATTTGATTAAAACATACAGTGACCAGGAGCTGTCAACACAGATCTCAAATCTCACATTCAAACTTGCTGTGTCGATCACATAATGACAGATCCAATGACATCAAATTTACATTTTAAAACAACTTAAATTTGGTTCTGTTATTAACACAAAGCTATCGCATGTCTTCAGAAGACTTTGAATATAGACAGATTTCACTTGTGTTCCACAGAATAAAAGTCATACAATTTGGGAACATCATGAGGGTGAGTAAATGATAACCGAATGCCCCTTTAAGGGTTGCTTTTCTCGTTAATTCTTGAGTTTCCTGCACTCTGTTTCGGCTTATCTTCTCAGTTGCTCTGTTGTGGTGATGATGAAGCTTCTAATCAGAACATGAGCACCTGTGTCTCTCTTTCACTGACACGAGTGCATGATTCCGGCGCTCTGGAGAACGGATTGTGGTGTATTTCTTCCATGGATGAGTCGAGATCAAAGCTCTCCTCTCGGAACGTCGTCCTCCCAGACTGCATTTAGGCCTGAATAAGCAGGCGAGGGATTGTGACCCTTTGTCTCCAGGAATCCATCAAAGACTTCTGCCCTTCTTTTACAGTTTCTCTTGGATTTACTCAAACCGCTCATGGTGAGCGTTCTGCTCAGTGATGTTTTCTTGCTTGTCTGGCTGATAACACAGAAGCGTACAGTGATAACGGAAGGGAAGAAGTTAGAATAATGGCGCAGGGTTAATCCGGCTGCTCTCAAGACACTGAGTGGTTTCGAATGCTGACCACAATGACATCATCATCTGCTTCTCTGCACCCCCTCCCCGCGGCGCAGGAACAGAGAGGTTTTCTGCAGTGTGTCATATGTCTAAATCTGCCTTCTGACAAAAAACTAAATATTACATTGACAAAAAAAAAAAAAAGAGTCAGTAAAGTGCCACACAAACTCACTCCCACTTTAAAGGGACAGTTCACACAAAAGTAAACATTCTGTCATCATTTACTCACCCTCATGTTGTTCCAAACCAGATATCGCTTGTTCTCTCTTAAGTACCTGTAACAATTATGACGGTAAGCAGGAAGCTGGGACCAGCTTGACAAACACATGGACATTTAATGACACTTTTCAGCGTACAAAGAAACAAAAACATGCACTGCTTTTCAGCCAGCTGCGTCAAATCATCGTGCATCTCTGTCCCGTCTGCTGCTGTCTCTTCTCCTTAAATACTCCCGCCTCCCCTCGTTGGAATGCGAGGCCGGTGTGGTGCTCAGGTGGAAGTCATTGGTCACTTATCTTCCCGGCCTCACTCTGCCCAGATGCCACTCAGCTCCGCCCTGCTAACCACATACCCCCATCGCCGAAATCAGGTCGGGGATTTCTCCGGCCTGTGACCTACTTCCCCCCCCATTTCTAGGGAGGGAGCATCGATGGGTCACACCAGTCTCCGGATCTGACCTGTGCGTGCCTGAGGGGGAACAGGGTGAAAGAGAGGGGGAAGGGTGGGAACAACAAAAGGGAGAGAGAAAGCAGAGAGGGGAGAGAGAGACGGGCTCGCCGGAGCCGTCCCTTCCGGTTGCCAGTTGATGCAGTGCTCCAGCGCCACCGGATCGAGCACTCCCTCGGCGTCGCAATCCTCAGTCAGCGGCGAGGACTCCTTGACAGTGCATCCTTCCTCCTACCTGGGTTTCAGCACCAGTGTAACAATTAAAGATGGGAAAGAGGAAGCTGGGACCGGCTTGACAAACACATAGACATTTAGGGTGTGTTCACACTTGGCAGGTTTGGTTCAGTTAAAATGAACTCTGTTAGTGCGGTTTATTTGAACAAGTGTGAACGCTGCCATCCGAACCTTGGTGCGCACCAAACAAGCGGACCGAGACCGCCTGAATAGTGGGTCTCGGTCTGCTTCCAAACGAACTCTGGTGCGGTTCGATTGATATATGAACGCAACATGGACCAAAGACGTCTAAACGGACCAATAACAGGAAGTAATTTGCCTAATACTGACCTCAAGCATACCTGGTTCTTCTCATCATTGGAGTTATGTTGCCCATTAAAGTTCGGTACAGGCGTCAGAACCGCCGTCAGCCGTCCTTGCAGCATATCTTCATTTGTGTGTGCAACGGAGGAATTCCTGGCGCTGTTTTGACTCCTTTACACATTTTATTAGCTCTTCATTTGTTCTCAGCTGGTAAATACCACCATATATACATCCAACGAGCGCATTTCGCCCAGCAGCCAGCATTGTTTTGGATGTTCGACAAGTTCCGTCGCAAAATATACGTCATAAAAGCTGTCCAATCAGGTTGTGACCTTATCCTGATGCCTTTTGTTTTGTATCTTTAGATTCGGTGTTAAAAATGCCAGTGTGAACCAGGACTAAATGTATCATTTTCTTTTTTGGTCCGGACCAAGAGACACACCTTTAATGACACTTTTCAGCATACAAAGAAACAAAAACACGCACTGCTTTTCAGCCAGCTGCGTCAAATCATAAAAACACTCAAACAAATACTCCCGCCTCCCCTCACTGGAATGCGGTCACTCTGCCCAGACAGTGCTCGGCTCTGCCCTGCTCACCACAGTACCGTTTCCGATACCAGAACTCTGTATCGGCCTATACCGATCCCGATCCGATACCAGTGTTGTTGTTTTTTTCTTAATCAGTTTAGAATATTTATCCCTCACTGTGTGGAACTGATTGAACTCTTTATGTGTAAAGAAACACAAACCTCTAATTTCACAATATTTCATTATAAAATAGAGGGGGGAAAATGACATAAAATGTGTAGCCTTTTAAGAAAAACTTTTCTCATTAACTATTCAACTGGATAATGCAGAATCAAAACAGCAAGTCATTCCATTGAAAATAAACCAGTTCTCTTTGCACATTGTCTCTGGACTTGAATGGATCCAGACTTTTTTTTTTTGTCTCAGTTGTGTTTAGTTATGATAGGATATCAGTCAAATTTTTATTCAGTTATTTTATGGAATAATAATAGTAATAAAAAAACGGGTATTTAACAAATAAGGTTGTTCAAGGTGATAAAAATTAGACATCTTTTAAAAAATCTAGTTGTAATGTAACAAAATGTAATGTAATGTCTTTAAAAGCATCATGTGGTGTAACCAAGTAAAACGGTATTAAAGTACTTTCCTTGCGCCTTGAATACATGTCAGTGTACACAACTTAATTATTAATAAAAACTTTTTTTAATTTCTATGTAATAATTATTTTTTTTTCAGTATCATGAATTTTTGAGTTAAGAATATCAAGGTGTTTTCTCAGGGTTAAACCACATGATTCGATATTTTTTATAAACTTCATGAGTGTCTAAAAGGCAAACAAAGTGGCAACCTACATGTTGGACTTTGATTTGGTGGACAAAACTTAAAAAATAAAATAAAAGCAACATATTTTCAAACAATTGTTTCACTGCTAGTTTTACTAAGAAATAATAAAAGGCTATTCTGCACTTCTCATGCCAAAATTTCTTTTTTCAAGAATTTTTTTTTTAAACACTTGAATTTTGTTTTACATCTCTGGACTGTTACACCACATGACATGTTTTACTTCAAAACCCAGAAAGAAAATATTTCAAAACATGTTAACACAGAAGAGGTACTCAAGTTATTATTTTGTGTACTTAAATTCTAGATCTGGACAAAAAAACACAAATCCGGGAAGGAGGAGGGATGCACCGTTGTAGAGTCCTCGCCACTACCATCCACCCTAATGGAGCAGCCGTGGCCATCCGCCGGGGGACGGTGGAGCCCGGCCACCTGAGAGCGGAGGAATGGCCGCCAACCGCGAGGGGAGAAGGGACTCCTAGCCGACCACCTGGAGCGGTCAGGGCCGCTGCCAGGGGCGGAGGAGACCCCTACCGGCCACTAAAACACGGCGGGGTCAAGAGAGGACCGCTGAATGCGAGCGGGGAGGGGCTCCTGGCTGAACGCCTGGAGCGGGACAACCGCTGCCAGGGGCAGGGGAGACCCCTACCTTCCACCGAAAACACGGCGGGGCGTTCCATCCACCAGGGGCTGGAGGACTGCCACCGATCCGCCCGGGGAGGCGCGGCTGTTGTCCACTAGAGGACCAGGCTACAGCGTATCGGAGAACCGGCGAGTACGTTTTTTTTTCTCTCTCCTCTCTCTCTCCCACTGTTGCTCCTTGTTGGCCTTTCTCTCTTGTTTTTTTTTGTTGTTGTTGTTGTTTTCCCTACCCTTGTCACCCTCCCAGGTCCGAAGAGGCGGGGATGAGGGCAAGGAGAAGGAGGGAGGAGTGTGGCAGGGAGGAGGGCGGGGCTGGGTCGTCATGCTGCGCACCCGGCCCCTAATCAGGCTAATCAAGCCCTCGAGAGGGATAAAGGTGACCGGAGGCGGCAGTTTGAGAGAGAGAGAGAGAGTTACGGGCAGCTGCCCTGCATGTGTTTATGTTTGTGTCTTTTTGTTTTATTAAAAGATTATTATATATAGTCAAGCCGGTTCTCGCCGCCTTCTTTCTATTGAACTTTGTTACAGTCATATTGACCCAAATGTTAGAGTTTTATTATACACAAGCAATTTATTGCAGTCATAATTTCTAAACTCGAAAACCCTCTGGCTTTTGATTGATTTTGCCGGGAAACTCTAAGATCATCTTTCAGTTTCTGTGTGTAGGTGAGTTTCCTGTAGTTTAATATTCTTCTCATTATAAACTATATATATTAAAGTCATATGGACTACTTTTATGTCTTTTATACTTTTGTGTCATTTTTGGAGCTTGACAGTATGACCACGATTAACACAAAGTATTGAATTTGGATCAGTCTCGTCTGACCGTTCCCTGATCTTTCTAAAAACATCCGTATCTGAAGATTATCAGTAAATAATGACATACATTTAGGTCTGTTTCTCACATAAATGTATCATAACTTCAGACGACTTGGAAAACAGTGCTCGAGTCATATGGACTACTTTTATGGTGCTTTTTTTTTTTTTTTCGTAATTTTTTGGAGCTTGGCAGAATAAATCCCCCATCCGCTTTAGCTGTATGGAAAACAGAAGCTCAGCATCTCCAACATCTTAATTCTGTGTTTCACAGAAGCAAGAAAACAGTACAGTGTTGGAAAGACATGACGGTGAGTAAATGACAACAGAATTTTCATTTCTGTCTGAACTATTCCATTAAGCTCGAGGAGGAAGCCGTGCGTTCTCTCCTGTATGTCAGCGTAAGTAGTCACACTCGAGCAGGTCACACTATTACCCCCGGAACCAATCGCAGAACTCAAATGACGGTTGCCAGAGTCTTGCAGGCCGAATCTTTGTTTTCAAGGTAGACTGGAGAGCAGCTGTAATTACATTGGCCTCAAGATGAGGAAGAGAAGTCAATTTATTACAACATGTGAGAAGAAAACATCTGCTTCCCAGCTTTAAGCAGATCGGGGTTTTATCTGTGGGGTAAATGGTAAACAATCACAGCAGGTGGGTTGTTTTCACTTGTTGAAGAGCTCTTGAAAGAGTCGTCTTCGTTTTACAGCGGCGAAACAGATGCTGAGGTGCGACTTCACAAAGCATCACGCTCGCGTGGAGTTGTACGGGAAATTTACACCATGTTATTCTTTCAACACTCAAAGCAGCATCTGAAAGCATCGGCATGGGGGTAAAAATGGTTCCAACTTGTCAGCACGCCTCTCTGTTCTTAAGAGGAACATTTTCCCTGCTCAAGGGAAATTCACAGCAAGATCCAACCAGGAGAATCTTCAGAAGAGGAAGACTGCGCCGTGCCAGAGGAAAATAAAGCTGCCGAGCAGTTGGTCAAAGTTTGTGTCACAGTGTTGAGCTACAAAAGGTCTGTTGCCAAGTCTCTAATCATAAACTCTCAGATCCAGTCGTTCTGATCAAACCGTTTGACGCTATCAAAGTTAGAGACCCCATCAGAATTTCAATTAGACTAAAAGCATAAAACACTTTAAGCTGATAAAGATAAAAAAACAAACATTTATAGAATATTGTGTATGCAAGATGAAAAAAAATGTGCATATATATATATATATATATGTGTGTGTGTTTCTGTGATTACATCATGAATAGTCGCAGAACAAGACTCACCGTAGACGATGACAGTGGCTGTGGTGCTTCGTCGTTTGGCTACGATGTTTTTGGCGACGCACGTGTAGTTGGCCGTGTCAGACAGACGAGCTTGTTTGATGATCAGATTGTGGTCGATGGTGATGTAGAAGTTTCGGTCATCTGCAGGATCAATTACTTCCTCGTTTTTCAGCCATTCCACCTGCAAATACACAAACGAGACTTAAAACATAAGCTGCTTTCCTATGCGTAGTGTCCCACTCATTGAGCACGGGATATCTGTTGAAGTTCACTTTACTTGACAAATTTCGTTCATTCTGACTATCCTGCTTCGTCATCAGACACAACGCTTGAGTCGGGCTGATTAGGGGTTACATGAAAGATATCTTATTTTTATAAAATATTTATTTTTATATACTTAAAGCTACAATATGTAAGATTTTTTTTGGTTAGAAATGAACAAAATGTCATTAATGAGCAAGTACACCAACATCCCCTCTGTTTTTGCCTTAGCCCAATTCACTACGGTAAGTCTACAACAGAGGTTTTTTATTTAGAGCTGCTGGGATGGATTTGGGGCGAAATCTCAGGCATACGTCATTCTTCCTTGGGTGTTTACGTCATGTCCATAAGCTTAGAAAGAATGTCCGACTGTGGCGCGTGTGTCGGGGAAGCGAGTGCAACATCCTTGTTTTGCCTTTTTATATTACAGTGTTATTGTTTGCCGTGCATAGACCTACTATTGTAGTATTACGTTTCACTCACATTCTCCACTGAGGCTGTAGATTGTAATATAAGAATATAGATGTCATCAGTTGAACTCATATCAGCCATTTCACAAGTTTCACCTCTTAAATTGCTATGTGCAGTACAATGCAAACATTAATGTGTATTGTGTAGTGGATAAAACACTTTAATAATCATATAACAATATAATTGTGTCGTTTATCTTCCTCAAAGTAAGTAATATTGGCTATAAATGTGTGTGGATATATAAAAGTGGATAACATGATATCAACATGAAAACATCTCGTCATGACTCCGCTCTGCAGGTAATCTCTGAGTCTTCAAACCATGAGATTCATCCGCCAGAAGAGCAGTGCCGAATCACAACTGACGTAAAGCGTTCCTCCGCAAGTAACTTGCAGTTTTATGCTTCAACCGCTAGAGGGCCAAAAGTTACATAGTGTAGCTTTAAATTAATAAGTTTCTCCAGACTCATAACCACTAAGCTACATGACTGTTGCTGTTTAATATAAAATAAAAGTTAAGTTTATTTTTAACTGTTATATGGCCAATTGTTATGATAATGGACTTAACGGTCGCATCTTGTGCGCTTTACATTCACGCACAGCTGCATATAAAGCACGTCTGTGGTTAATTAAGCTAAATAAAAACGCCAGTCACAAACTAGATGTTTTATTTTAGCGTTAATTTTAGCCAAACTGCGTGTGGTACTCTATTGGTTCATAGTGATTGGTGGGTAAATTTCCTGTGAAATAATATATTGATGTACCTTTATTCCCAATGCCGTTTGGAGTGCCCTTCCAACTGAACATATACGTTCCCTTTGGACTGGAAATCACACTTTAGATGTTTGAATACTGTGTTAAGTCCACTTCCCAGGGCACTATTGGTTGATTGGAACACAGCTATACTCACCACAAATACATGAGAGTGTGTGAACGTAAACACTGGAAAGTTCATTTTTCATGCATCATTCTGTTCCGAAAAGTGGTAGAACGCAATTCCTGACGCAGTGCGAGCACGTGTTGGATTCTCAGCATTGCCACAAGAGGCACTACAGCAGACATTAGTGTCTTCTACAGGGTGGCCCCAAAAAACTGGGCCACTATGTTTGATTGCTCATATCTTAAAAATGCATAAAGGCTTTTGCATGATTTTTGGCATACTTCTACGACTTTTTTTTTGTTTTTTGTTTTTTTGGGGGGGGGTTTTCCCCTTTTTCTCCCAATTTGGAATGCCCAATTCCCAATGCGCTCTAAGTCCTCATGGTCGCATAGTGATTCACCTCAGTCCGGGTGGCGGAGGACGAATCCCAGTTGCCTCCGCGTCTGAGACAGTCAACCCGCGCATCTTATCACGTGGCTTGTTGAGCGCGTTGCCATGGAGACATAGCGCGTGTGGAGGCTTCACGCCATCCACCGCGGCAACCACGCTCAATTCACCATGCGCCCCACCGAGAACAAACCACATTATAACGACCACGAGGAGGTTACCCCATGTGACTCTACCCTCCCTAGCAACCAGGCCAATTTGGTTGCTTAGGAGACCTGGCTGGAGTCACTCAGCACGCCCTGGGATTCGAACTAGCGAACTAGCGAACTCCAGGGGTGGTAGCCAGCGTATTTTATCACTGAGCTACCCAGGCCCCTCACTTCTATGACTTTTTGCTACAAATAAATAAATAAATTGTTTAGCTACGTTTTCGCAACATGGCCCCGTTTTTTGGGGCCAAAAGATGTATTTATTTGTAGCAAGTTGTTGCTCACAGTGACGTCATTTTGTAGTTTACAAAATTCTTAGAAGTACGCCAAAAGGGGGCCTGGGTAGCTCAGCAAGTATTGACGCTGACCACCACCCCGGGAGTCGCGAGTTCAAATCCAGAGCATGCTGAGTGACTCCAGCCAGGTCTCCTAAGCAACCAAATTGGCCCAGTTGCTAGGGAGGGTAGAGTCACATGGGGTAACCTCCTCGTGGTTGTGATTAGTGATTCTCGCTCTCAGTGGGGCGTGTGGAAAGTTGTGTGTGGATCATGGAGAGTAGCATGAGCCTCCACATGCTGTGAGTCTCCGCGGTGTCATGCACAACGAGTCACGTGATAAGATGCGCGGATTGACGGTCTCAGAAGTGGAGGCAACTGAAACTTGTCCACCACCACCCAGATTGAGGTGAGTAACTGCGCCACCACGATGTTTGTGCTCGTTTACATTGTGCAAACATACGTGTCAGTGTTTGTGTACTTGTGCAGAATATGTTTATTGTCGTAGAAGCACACAAGAACCAGAAGGAACCAGTAATCCTGCATTAATCCAATCTGAATCTATAAATCAGGGTGACAGATTTAAAAGCAGGTTTTTCTTTTTATATCTCAATAAAGTTCTTATTATGGCACAAGTGTTGATGTCTGTGAAAATGGGGTTCCATAAAACGTCAGTATTGATCATGTTCCCTCTTAATTTCCCCTGAACAAAATCATACAGAAAGACAGTATTTTCTAAGCGCTTGAAGGCACATTGACCTTTTTCTCATGAGTTTCCAAATGGCCCTGGTATTGACCCTAAGGTCACATCCGGAGAGCGAGCGACTGTTTTAAAGCTTTATTAGACTGTAAATCATGCAGATCGTCCACTCAGCCTTGAGCAGACAGAACAACAGACTGTGTCCAAGTCCATATAACGCTCTCTTTCACTGGTCTTTTGAGTGCACTTGGACAGATGTGTGTGGAGGAAGATAACCAGGGATGACTGACCATTCACATGTCATTGTTGGGTTTGCATGTTGTAGTTTGGGGCAAGCCGAATTTACTTTTAATCATGTGCAGGATATGAATTATAGGTATTTATCATTTCCTTTTCACTAGATAAAATGCTTATTCTTTATCAGCAATGGAATTACAAACAGTGAAAATGCAATTTTGTGATAAAAGTAGGTTTTTACTAGTAAAACTATTAATTCTTAATATCAAAAATTAAATAATCACTAGCAGAAACCCCCATACTTGGTCTCAAAAATGAAATTTCAACTAGTAAAAAGCATAATTCTTAATATCTGTAAATACATTGTTACTAGTAGAATTTCACAATGATCTTTCACTCCTTTTCAAAACAATTACAGATATATATTATTCATTACATACTAGTTAAAATTACATATACACATCAACTATGTGCTTTTAACTATTAAAAAGTAACTTTTTTTTTTAGCAACGATTGAATTACAACTAGTAAAAATGCTCATTTCTGATATCGGTAAAGTGATTGAAATAAGAAAGCCTTTTAAGAGATCTTTAATTACAGGGTTTGGGTATTGATACAGATTTCCCAATACAATTCGATACCGATTCACAAGCCCTGGATTAGATCCAATTCATTTCAGTATCGATTCATATGGGTGTATTTTAGTTATAATGTCTACTTTGCTACAACTGAACAAAATTATGTCATTGCTAATGCTGTTAATTATACTGGGGACCTTCTAACTAGGTACATTATTTAAATATTAATTTTACTAATTACATTATTAGTTTATTATTTTGTTCACACTTGCTTTTTAAAAATGAACAAATCCATGTATTTAATCAATAAATATGATATTATATTGCATATATATTTTTTTTACATGTTAATTGCTTATTGCATAAGTTGTACTATTTCCAAGTATTTAAATTGATTTGTTAAACACATGTTAAAAATGGTACTGTCTCTTTAAGGAATCCGGAAGTTCTGTAGAGCGTCTGTAAATGAGCACATATTAATGCAGCTCGCAATTTATATTCACACACAACTGCGTATAAAGCACATCTCTGTTGGTTTGTAATGACTGGTGGGTTAATTTCCTCGTTTTGTTCCGAAATGGGTTAGAACCCATTTCATGACGTAATCCGAGTACATGTTGGATACTCAGCATTGCCACAAGGGGCACTATAGCAGACATTAGTGTCTTATACAAGGTGGCCCAAAGAAATAAAAACTGGGGCCGCTATCTTTCATTGCTCATATCGTAAAAATGCATACAGGCTGTTTGCACGATTTTTGGCATACTTCTACGACTTTTTGTAAAAAACTAAATGACGTCACTGTGAGCAACAACTATTATGTTGCATATATATTTTTTACATGCTTATTGCATAATTTGTACTATTTTCAAGAATTTACATTGATTTGTACAACACGTTAAAAACCAGTACTGTCTTTTTTTTGGGGGGGGGGGGGTTCCCCTTTTTGGAATGCCCAATTCCCAGTGCGCTTTTAAGTCCTCATGGTGGCATAGTGACACCTCAATCCGGGTGGCGGAGGATGAATCCCAGTTGCCTCCGTGTCTGAGACCATCAACCCGTGCATCTTATCACGTGGCTTGTTGAGCGCATCGCCACGGAGACATAGTGTGTGTGGAGGCTTCACGCCATCCACCGCGGCATCCGCGCTCAACTCACCACGCGCCACACCGAGAGCGAGAACCACTAATCGCGACCACGATGAGGTTACCCCATGTGACTCTACCCTCCCTAGCAACCGGGCCAATTTGGTTGCTTAGGAGACCTGGCTGGAGTCACTCAGCACGCCCTGGGATTCGAACTAGCGAACTAGCAAACTCCAGGGGTGGTAGCCATCGTCTTTTACCACTGAGCTACCCAGACCCCCGGTACTGTCTCTTTAAGAAAACCGGCAGTTCTGTAAAGAGCGTCTTTAAATGAGCACATATTAAAAAGAAAGGACTCAAATGGCTTTATCTCATCCGTGTTTTGTGTGCTTAAATTTACATTTTAAGTTTCAAACCAAACTTTAACTATCAACACGTAGTGAAATGATCTGAAATGTAAACACTCACCAGCCAGTTGCCAAATATATACACTTTAGTCGCATAGCACGAAATTTGGTAGCAAGTGCTCATTGTAGTAGAGGGTTTCGCCAGGAGTCTGGTTGCGCATAGAGTAAAAGATCGATCTTGGGATTTAAGAATCGTTATCGAGTTAGTTCAAATGAAAACTGCGATGCATCGGAAAATCACTTTGTTTACCCACCCCTATTAATTACACTCCAATTCACTGTTATCTGAAATCCATTTCCAGATATCTAAAATACCAAATCTAACATGCTGAAATACATTTACAGATATCAAAAACATACATTTTTAACCAGCTGTAATTCAGTTGTTGATATCAGGAATGCATATTTGCACTAGTGACAATGGCCATATGTTCTTTTGCAAGCCATGAAAATTCAACTGCAAACACTTTAAAAACCTCACTAGAGACCCTAAGACTCGCTCGATATTTGTAGATGATTCTAACATCTCTTGAGATTCATTTGCATACAGACAAACAAAAAGTACATTTGTCTACAAGTTCCATAGTCCTGCAACCATCAAACCAAACATGTAAATCGGAATATATACTGAATATATACTTTTCCATCCATTAAGGAACAAAATGATGAATTATGAATGATTTATTCTGCCTCTAAAAATAACTCGATGGCTTCCTGCTCTCATTAAAGGACTCCTCTGCTGTAAAAACAAACAAACAAACAATCAAAAGTATTGCACATGATGTGCAATTTTCCTTTTTATTGTCTTCCATTGTTTATTAATATTTAATCACTTGGACATCACTTGAGTGTGTGGGTGTGCGTTTGGGCTGAACAGTCACACTGGCGTATGCAGAACTGGACAATCTGATTGGACGGAACCAGAGAGGTCTGTTTTATAGAGTCATAAGACAAATGCAAAGCTGCTTCGTGACAGTGTGAATGATATTACATTGAATTGATGTGCTTTTACTGTACAATTCAGTGATGTAATCAGGAAAATGATTGGCGGGAACATAAGAGACATTAAAAAAAAATTTGTGAGGATTACCCACAAATCCACTGGGCACACCGCATGCCAAAGTGATTATAAGCGGTCCTCAAATGACTAAAGTAAACAAGCAAACACAACCGAACCGAGTGAGTGTGAGTGTGTGTTTATCAAAGCTGTGTGATGGTTGGATGCTGATTGGTGCAAGCGTTCCCCGCTGCGCTCACAATGTTGTTATTTTTGCCGCAGAGGCCCCTGAGGGCCGCCCACTTCAGGCATCTGTTTAGTCTTGAGAGACATGCATCCACTTTACTCAAAGTTATTTGACTTCTCGTGCCCGAGCCCGATCCAAACACAATCTGTTCATTTCTAACAGAAAGTGAGGGCTTGATCTGTGGTGCATCTTGCGTTCCAGAAAGCGCTGGTTACCAGGAAACAAGAGAATGAAGCAGACAGATATTGGGTTACCTAAAGTGATTTAGCACTCGATCTGTTTAGAGCTTAGAGTGCCGGGCATCACGAGTGAGTCAGGGAGAGACTCGAGAGAGACTCTAACGAGAAACTGGAGCAGACTGAAGCGTGATGCAGTCGCTGTTCAACTTCACGACTCATGCAAGAACTGAACGATAGCCTTTCAAAACAATCTGCAAGTAGTCGCGATTGACGACACAATAAATGGCAGGTGATGACTTTCCTCTTGAAACTCTCACAGTAAAGTGCTGTACAAGAGAGGAATTGCAAACAAGCAGCTTTTTTGGACTCATTCGGAATATACTTGTGTACAGAACTCCACCGAAAGCTTGAATTGGAACGCTTGTCACTCAAAGTTCTACCCAACCCCGTCTCATAAGAGTTTAAGTATTTTGGTTGAAGGTAAAATGTGTACTTTCTGTGCCAATTCTGTGGTACCAAAAATAATTGCAATCTGTTTCAGAATGGCTCAACACTATTTTTTGCATAAGAGCGCAACAGTGCTCGTCCACTCTTTTTTCTTTTTTGGTTCAGGGACTATTTTTCCCATTCATTTCTTCCATAGGGATGTCATAAAAGACTTCCAAATTAACCAGCTCCGAGGTGAATCACAACATTAAAAACTTTGATGTGAAGCAAAAAAACCATTTACAAATCAGACAAAATGACAAAAAGGCACAAGACTGTACTTAACGTATATAATGAGGGAATGAATCCCATGAATCCCACAATCCTATGAAGCACTGCAAATGCAAAACTTGATTTAAAGTTGTTGATTTTAAGTATAGAAACCATATATTTTAAGTTGCAAAATATGCAGATATACCTGATATATATTTTGTTGTATGGTGCCTTGGGCGAAACCCGCTTCAACACGCCCCCAAAGTTGCTGACCGTGGGGGGGTCTGTGTGGGTGCCTCGTGCCACCCCTCGCAAGATGCCACCCTGGGCAACTGCACATGTCGCCCATGCCTAAATCCGTCGATGCAGAGCTCTTATGGCACACTTTGTTCACCACACATCTCTGGTTGGTGGATCTTTCTCTTTAGGATCATGGGTAGGTCTAGTTCTTCACCAGAAATTCTACTATTAAAAACACTTTTTATTAAGTGACTGATGGCTTCAACAGAAGCATACACCATAAGTTAACAACCTCATAGCTCATGGTAGGTCTGTCTTTAAAGGTTTATAAGTTATTATTAAAAATCAATTTGCCTAAAGAGAAAATGAATGGGATTTTTACTTCTGGAACCAAACTGTTGCTATCTACTGGCACCAAATAAAATGCAATATGTTTGCTTTGCTGTAGTACCCTCAGCTCAGTGTAACACATTAAACAGTGTTGCAAAATTTCACAGATTTTACCCCAAAATAATTGCAAAAATGTCTGCATGCTGATATAAAGTTAAAAATGGTGTTTGCGGTCTCTTGCTGTCCGTCTGCGGCCACTGAAATCTGATTTCAGGTCTCAACTCTTTTCATCTCTCTAATGGATGATCGCTGTCATTATGGCACAGGAATGATTTTGTGAGCGCATGTTGAGCTGAACTGCTCTTGTAATCGCTGCCGTACGTGTCTGTGGGCGTCTGTGCTGAAGTGTAATTACATGCTAAACATAGTGCTAAAACCGCTCTACAGAAAATCTATAGAACAAGAACATAAAGACTACGACACACATATATGCCAATTCTCTCAGAACAGCCCACAGGACAGGGACATCACACGTGAGATCTCTTTAATAGCTCAATTGTTTCACCACAGCAGCAATTAAATAAAGACTTTTACTGAAGAGAACATGGCCCCAGTAATCTCACACATGACTCCTATAGAGTTTCAGAAGTGATTGCAATAATGTCTCAAACTGTGCTCAGATTTGATACCAAAAGCCCGGAATAAAAAGTCGGATATCTTAATATGAACTCAAATATTTCTCGTCAAATTCTCCCAAGAGCAAATGATCTGAGCTCGGCTATCCACATTCATTTTATAGCTCGACACTCTGTGTCAAAAACAGACACATTTGGGTTTATTTTTATTCATCCTAAGGTATTTAGGAGAAACATCTGAAACAAATGTGATATTTAAATGAGATAACCCAGCAAAAAAAAAAAAGAGCAATATAATAAATAAAGGCCTGTGTACACAGTATCTCTATTTAAAACACATGGAAACACGTCAAACCCACCATTATCTCTCTCTCTCTCTCTCTCTCTCTCTCGCCCACAAAGATGAGGTTTTACACTCGTTATTGTCTGATTGTCCCTGTCTTTCACAGCAGTAATTGGCACATTTCTTGTCATTAATGGAGAAATTGCCTCATGTCAGCTGTCAAAACTATTACTTTTCTTTCAGAAAAGTTTCAATGTAGAAAAGAGAGGAGAGAAAGCATCAGACGGTGATTGGTTTACACATGAAAAATTACCCGCCACAATTCTAGGGTGTTGTAGGTGGTTGCCAACGTGTTGCGATACAGTTGCTAGGGTGTTCTGAGTGGTTCTTTACTGGCTCAAGTGAAAAGAGATATTCTGCTCTGTCAATGCAAGTCTATAGGTTTGTTTTTGTTTTTAAGTGAAAATGGTAAAATGGTAAGTGTGATCTGTTAGTGAAGCAATAGCACACCTCTCCTCAACAACACATGATTTGAGGGGATCATTCAAGCTTGGAACACCAATGCTGCAGGACCATACTTACTGTTTGAGGTTAGATCAAATCTAACATGGCTAAGGAAACACAACTAGCAAGAAAAAACGAAAACAGCAAGGCAGAGGTGCATTATCATATTGTTAACTATGCAGACGTACGGCAGCAGACAGCAGCCGGCGTGCATCCGCTATGATTAGCAGCGACTCCTGCGCTCATTAATGAAAATTAATGCAAGTGCTCATTACACAAATAGAGCGAAGCATTAGGAGCCAATTACTGTTTGTGGCTCCATCAAGAGGGGCAGTTTATTTAACTCTTTTACATGACTTTTCCAGACCTGGAAATCACTATTTTAAAATTCCCTGATGTTGCTAAACTTTCCATGACAGTGGAAACCATACTTTAAATTGCCTTAAAAAGCACTGCAACAAATATACTGTGCTAAAAAAAATAGATAAACTCGCTCCATCGCTAAAAAGACCAGCTTAGACCAGGTCCTCACTGGTTTAGGCTGGCTATTGCAGGTCTAGCTGGTTTTACCAAGTCCTGCTGGTTAAGGTAGTAAAGAAGGCTGATGGTGGCACCAGCAAACCAACACCCAAAACACAACATACTGTATGAGTTTTCTCAGAGAAGTCAACATCATTCATTAGTCAGTTGTTGGATTAGTCAACCGTCTCGAATGATCCCTAACACAAACTATAAGTGATTTTGTGGTGGAGTGTCCTTAAGGCTTTGACTTGCGGCTGTGAAACAGCAGCGGTGGGATGGGGTGTGTTTTAGGGTGTGATGCAGCTGTGATCTGAGATGCTTTCAAGATGAAAGATTTGCAAATGCATGAATGCAAACAAAACTGTGAATATCTTGTTGCTGTTCTGAATAACTCACATGCCAAAGAGTTTGTTAATTGGAAACTATTTAACAAAAATAAAACAACATTCTCTGTGTGGGGGGAAAAAAAAAAAAAGTAGGAGCAGCACAAATCTGGTCCTGGCCAAAAAAACACAAAAGCAGAAAAAATCAGAAGCATTATTATTATTATTATATAATGTGGGAACACAGATAGAGCTTTCATAAGTGCTGAAGGACAAATGGCTGTGAATGAATTCTGAGAAAATGCTTCAGTCCACAGCAGGGAATGCAAAATTACAGTGTACCCATGCCAAACAACAGGCAGAGTGGGCGTAAACACACACACACACACACACACACACACGCGCGCGCACGCACTCACACTCACACACACCCCCACATCCAACCACTCACGCACCCGCTCACACACCCACCCACCTACACACACAAACCCACCCACCCACACACAAAGCCACACACACACAAACAAACCCACACCCACACACTAACACACACACACACACACACACACACACAAACCCACCCACCCACCCACCCACACAAACCCACACACAAACCCACCCACACACACACACACACCCACACTCCCACACACACACCCACACACCCACCCACACACAAACACACACAAACCCACACCCACCCACACACAAACAAACACACACACACCCACCCCCCCACACCCACACACTAACACACCCACCCACACACAAACACACACAAACCCACACCCACCCACACACAAACACACACACACACACACCCATCCACCCACCCCCACACTAACACACACCCACCCACCCACACACAAACACACACAAACCCACACCCACCCCCACACCCACACACTAACACACACTAACACCCACACAACCACACACTAACACACACACCCACACACTAACACACACACACCCACACTCTCACACACACACACACACACACCCACACCCACACTAACACACACACACACACACACACACACACACAAACACAAACACCCACACCCACACCCACACCCCCCAAGTGTGGCAATGTGATTAATAGGTGTTGTTCTATGTGTGTATGAGAGAATTCAGCAGTCTTCTTCTCTGGACGCTCATGCACAGATGTCCTCATTAACACTGAAGGTCGAGTGTGCTGCTGTGACGGGGGTCTCGTCTCCAGACCTCACCTGTGTGTGTGTTTACCTGCCCTCATTCTCTTGAGTGGTCAAACATAACTATCACAGTAAGACATGGAGCTGTCATTCAAAATAACTAGGAATGCACAATATATCATTGACCATCCTGGTATTTTGGCACTTTTAATATTTATAATTCATCGGTACTGGTCTAAACTGTCCCATTTTTGAAGCTGAAAATTATTTAGGTAACTGTCCAAAAGTCAACAATGCAATTATAGTTTTTGTTGTTGTTGTTTTATGCCTGATGCGACTTGAAACATGTACAATAACAGTGATTTTACCACAGTTAAGGGTGTTTGTTGACACAATACGAAATTAACCATCATAAAAATCAATGTTACACACATTTAAGTGGCTTTATGCTTTTATAAAATGATCACAACTGCAATATGAAAAAAAAAGTTTAATAAATACAAATTGGAATTAAATATCTTCCACCAAGGATTATAGTTCATTAGTCTAACTATAGGCTTTTTACGGTTGCCAAGCAACATAGCAACCTTGTTCATTAAAATAGAATGTGTGACCACAGGTGTGCATTTATAGAGCGCAACAGTGTGTCAATTCTTCAACAAAGTCAGTGGGCATGACCACATACAGTTCATATACAGCAATCCAAATGATTCAACCCCCCCGACCAGCAATACATTCTGGTGATGTGAATTAAAACACATCAACTAAAACCTCAGTAGACAGTCAAAGTTTTTAAATGACATTTTGGTTGATTTTGAGAACAAAGGGTTCAGTTTACCCATTCTCTCCACAAATGTCATGTCAAAAATATTCAACCCCCAAAGTCAATCATTTGTGGAGCATCCTTTATCCTTAACATCAGATACATGTTTCAGGTACG
Organism: Myxocyprinus asiaticus; assembly: GCF_019703515.2. Taxonomy (NCBI): domain Eukaryota; kingdom Metazoa; phylum Chordata; class Actinopteri; order Cypriniformes; family Catostomidae; genus Myxocyprinus; species Myxocyprinus asiaticus. The sequence goes on along the minus strand of NC_059385.1, from coordinate 1,194,812 downwards.
TGTTCTCAGGCTTCGGACACTTTATACATTTCTCATGAGCAAAAGCTTCCAGCTCATTGACATTCTTTGGTTTCTGTGCTGCCAATGCTTCACTGAAATCCCAACAGAGGTTTGCTATGGGATTTTAATGATGGACTGAAAGAGCCATTTAAGGACATTCCATGACCTATCCCTGAACCAGATTTTGGACAACTTGGATGTTTCCTTGGTGTTACTGTCTTGCTGGAAAGTCCAGTGATCACCGAGCTTCAATTTACACACTGAAGTCATCACATCTGTCGTGCCAAAATGGCCCGATACCTGAAAGAATCCATGGTGTCAGTCACATAGTCAGGATAGCCGTTTCCTGCAGCCGCAAACACCCCCATAACAGGACTGACCCACCTCCATGCTTGACTGTGGGGATGGTGTCGTTCTTTACTCCAGACGTACTGCTGACCCATGGGTCTAAAACTCATTTTCAGTAGTGTCATATGTCTATAAAACCTTCTTCCAGGACTGCACAGGTTTTTCCAAAGTCCTTCTTGAATATTCAAGTTAACATTTCCTTTGGTGAAGTTTTGCTTTCTTTCACACCCAAGAAGGTTGCTGTTGTGCCATATTTAAAAAAAATGTATGAATGGTGCTGCCAACTTTGTCTACTGGGAATTGAAGTGCCTTGGAAATGTATTTTTAGCCATAGTTTTTTCTTGTGTAATGAATTAATCTCCTCTATTAGCTTTTGTGACAGCTTATTATTAATTGCATTTTTTTTTTTTTTGTATAGAAATACATTTTTGCTTACGACATTTTCATTATAAGACTCATTGTTTTTTTCTTTTTTAAATTAATTCAGCTACTGAACTGAAAAAAAAAAAAAAAAAAGAAGACAAATTCAGATAACTTTCCTGCCTGTGAGCTGAACACTAAATTGCTCGATCCTGCAGTGTACAAACACTGAAAATGAGAAATGAGCGATTGAGACAAGAGGAGCAGCAGGAGACGACACTGAGACGATGCAGATTTGAGCATGCTGTGATTTCACAGAACTGCAACTTCAGCACGCTACACCGCATCACACAAACATTGATGCTTTGATAATGTTACTGTAAAGTGTTTGAAGTTTCCTCTACTGTAATTATTACCTGAATGATCTCATCTGATCAGGTCAACGGAGTAAAGGACTATTAAAAATACAAGTTATGAAAGATTCACTCAATCTGAAGTACAGTATATGCAGTGTATAAATTGAGAGAAAATATGGAGATGTGAATCAAATCAATGTGCATAAATATGAATAACTCACAATTGACCTGAATGCACAATAGTGTTTGTCCAACAGATACAGAAACTATTAAGATATTTTACACAGGCTGTGTCTTACAAATATGGCTTATTCATGTCTCAATGAAATCTATTTACTGTTCTTACAGTTTATAACTATTAGATAAACAACAGTTGAAAGTTTGCCAGACAGACAGCCGGAGACAAACAGACAGCCAGATATACAGACTGATATATAAGAGTGACAAACAGACATACAGACAGAAAAAAGACAGACAGATAGACAGAGAAAAGTGTGACTGACAGACAGACTGATAAAAAAATAAACAGACAGACACACATACAGACAGATAAGAGAGTGACTGACAGACAGACAGACAGACAGACAGCCGGAGACAAACAGACAGCCGGATATACAGACAGATATATAAGTGACAAACAGACATACAGACAGACAAGAATAACAGACAGACAGACAGACAGAAAAAAGACAGACAGACAGATAGACAGAGAAAAATGTGACTGACAGACAGACTGATAAAAAAATAAACAGACAGACACACATACAGACAGATAAGAGAGTGACTGACAGACAGACAGACAGACAGACAGACAGCCGGAGACAAACAGACAGACAGATATATAAGAGTGACAAACAGACATACAGACAGACAAGAATAACAGACAGACAGAAAAAAGAAAGATGGACAGATAGACAGATAAAAGTGTGACTGACAGACAGACAGATAAAAAAACAGACAGACACACATACAGACAGATAAGAGAGTGACTGACAGACAGACAGACAGACAGACAGACAGAGAGATAAGAGTAACAGACAGACAGATAAAAAGATACAGACAGACAGACAAGAAAGATTGAATGACAGACAGACACATAAAACGATAAATAGACAGACAGATAAAGAGAGTGACGGACAGACAGACAGATAAGAAAGAGGAACAGACAGACAGATAAAAAGATAAAGACAGACAGAGACAAGAAAGAGTAACAGACAGACAGGCAGACAGATAAAAAGATTAAAAAAACAGACACACAGACAGATAAGAGTGACAGACAGACAGACAGATAAAAAGATAAGACAGGCAGACAAACAGACAGACAGACCAATAAGAAAGAGTGACTGACAGACAGACAGATAAAAGATAAATAGACAGACAGACAGACAGACAGACAGACAGACAAGAAAGAGTAACAGACAGACAAAAATAAAAAAAAAAAAAAAAATCAACAGACAGACAGGCAGACAGACAGATATAAAAATAGAGAGACAGACAGACAGGAAAGAGTGACAGACAGACAGATAAGAAAGAGTAACAGACAGACAGACAAAAAGATCAATAGACATACAGGCAGACAGACAGACAAAAAGATAGATAGACAGATAGACAGACAGATAAATAGATAGACAGACAGATATAAAAATAGAGAGACAGACAGACAGGAAAGAGTGACAGATAAACAGAGAATCAAACAGACAGACAGATAGATAAGAAAGGGACTTCCAGACAGACAGATAAAAGATAAATAGACAGACAGAGAGAGAGTTAATAATATTGGTTTGTTTATAAACAGATTATCCATAGAAATGTTTCCATGATCTGTTCTTCAGAGTAAAGACAGCAAGTCAGTGTCGCGGGTTCATTAATAATACAGATTGTTTATAATGAATGCAGTAATTAAAAAAACAAAACAAAAAACAAAAAAACACTCCCTTTAGAACTTCACTATCACAAACCCCAAAACAGCAGACAGCAGAACACTAAAGATAACAACAAATGCCATTAAACTACAGCTAAAGCTCAGAGAGAAGTTTAGAAGCTGTTACCTCCCATAACACAGACAAATCCTCAAACATCTCAATTATTTCTGCTAGACAGCACTGAGAGTTTTTCTGAAGTCTCCTGCTTCTCAGATGTTTTTCAGATGAGAAAGACTCCAGTAATCTCACATTGTAGAGTTTCACAAGAGATCTCCAGATTTGACAAGATCCCAAAGTCTGCATGAAAAGTCAGACATCTCAATATGAAGTTAAGCATCTCTCTATACTCTCGATAGCTCGATACTCTTACTGTATGACAACATTGACTCAAAATAGTCTATTTTGATTTTTCGTAAGCAATCTACTCTGAGACTGATGGGTCTGCTGACATCCAAGGTCAAAGGTCACTGACCACATGCATCTCTTTCTGTGCATTGTGTTTTGTCTCTGTGCAGACAGAATCTAAATAAAACACCCATATTACTGAATGCCAACATTCACCAGCTCGTGTTTAAACTCCCACACACTGAAGCCCATCAGCATATGCTCACAACAACACCAGCAACAATCTGAACTATACAACAAAGATTAATAGAGCTAAAATGTAAAGCTCGTATAACGTCTAAAGCCATATTTAGAAATCACAAAATTCGCAAGATGTTTTTGGTGAGCAAAAAAACGTCAACATTCCTCAAAACATCTCCACGGATGAAATAAAGTCATACAGGTTTGGAATAACAAGAGTGTGAGTAAATGACAATTTTTATTTTTGCATAAACTATCCCTTTAAATGCTACCAGAAGTGCAGCATAAAAGATGAGGAGCATGGCGAGGCTGGTTTTCATCTCCTCTGAGGATAGTTTAAAATCCTCTCACGTCTCCCTGGACGAGTCTTTTCTCAAAGCACCGTTGGTCTTCACCATGTGGCGCTCCGTGACTCGGCAGGACCGCGGCTCACCAAGCAACCGCCTGAATGAAAACTGCACTGCCATGGCGACGGTCTCAGCAGCACTGGGGCGTGCGGTGACCTCTGAACCCGAGCTTTATCTGAGCGCAATGACAAGTGCTTTTGAGAGTCCAGAGAAAAGAAAAGATGAAATAAAAGCACAGAGCTCTTTCAGTGCACAGATTTAAGCCCACTTTATGGGCTTGCCAAGATGCCCAACATGAAAAGAGGGTCATGAAAAGACTGTCGCCAGCTTGTGTGCCAGACCCGTCAGAGAAAATAATAAAAAAAAAAAAGAGTTCATGTGGATAAAGGAATAATGACGTCCTCACAGTACGCCCTGTTCTGATGCACAACTAAGGTGGGATAATAAACCCAATATTAACATTGCAACATAAAACGAATCAACAACATGATGATATTTAATGCACTTTTAATTTAACCATTAACAAATGTGCCTTTTGTAAACAATGTGCTAGTTTCAGAGCATTTTTGGATAGTATTTAAACCTCAGTAACAAAAAATGGCAAGATTTCGGAAGTTCCATTCATTTGCAAAAATCTATATTGCAATGACTCACAAAAACACTGATTCATTCCTGTCATTCTTCAAAAATGCCCCTGTGTGGCATTTTAGATGCTTTAAAATGTTTTCCTTTTTAAATATGCTGTTAAAAACAATTTATTTGCTACTATGCATCATTATATTGGTGCATAAATTAAATAAATACAATTATTCAATATCATTCTTGCTGTTATTTGTTTAGAGAAAACCAGTGTTAACTGTGCCTTTAAGCAGCTTGGAAAATTCTAGAAAATGATGTCAAGAGACAATTAGCCAATTAGCTTCTGCTAGGAGGTGTACTGAACTGGAGGTGTACCTGTTGATGTATTTTAAGACCTATCTTCAAACTCAGTGCCTTTTTGCTTGACATCATGGGAAAATCAAAAGAAATCAGCCAAGACCTCAGAAAAATAATTGTGGACCTCCACAAGTCTGGTTCATCTTTGGGAGCAATTTCCAAACGCCTGAAGGTAGTTTACATACACCTTAGCCAAAACATTTAATCTCAGTTTTTTATAATTCCTGACATTTAATCGTGGAAAACATTCCCTGTTTTAGGTCAGTTAGGATCACTACTTTATTTTAAGAATGTGAAATATCAGAATAATAGTAGAGAGAATGATTTATTTCAGCTTTTATTTCTTTCATCACATTCCCAGTGGGTCAGAAGTTTACATACACTTTGTTAGTATTTGGTAGCATTGCCTTTAAATTGTTTAACTTGGGTCAAATGTTTTGGGTATCCTTCCACAAGCGTCTCACAATAAGTTGCTGGAAGTTTGTCCCATTCCTCCAGACAGAACTGGTGTAACTGAGTCAGGTTTGTAGGCCTCTTTGCTCGCACACGCTTTTTCAGTTCTGCCCACAAATGTTCTATCGGATTGAGATCAGGGCTTTGTGATGGCCACTCCAATACCTTGACTTTGTTGTCCTTAAGCCATTTTGCCACATCTTTGGAGGTATGCTTGGGGTCACTGTCCATTTGGAAAACCGATTTGCGACTGAGCTTTAACTTCCTGTCTGATGTCTTGAGATGTTGCTTTATTATATCCACATAATTTTCCTTCCTCATGATGTCATCTATTTTGTGCAGTGCACCAGTCCCTCCTGCAGCAAAGCACCCCCACAACATGATGCTGCCACCCCCATGCTTCACGGTTGGGATGGTGTTCTTTGGCTTGCAAGCCTCACCCTTTTCCCTCCAGACATAACGATGATCATTATGGCCAAACAGTTACATTTTTGTTTCATCAGACCAGAGGACATTTCTCCAAAATATAAGATCTTTGTCCCCATGTGCACTTGCAAACTGTAGTCTGGCTTTTTTATGGCAGTTTTGGAGCAGTGGCTTCTTCCTTGCTGAGCAGCCTTTCAGGTTATGTCAATATAGGACTCGTTTTACTGTGGATATAGATACTCGTCTACCTGTTTCCTCCAGCATCTTCACAAGGTCCTTTGCGGTTGTTCTGGGATTGATTTGCACTTTTCACACCAAACTACGTTCATCTCTGTGAGACAGAATGTGTCTCCTTCCTGAGCGGTATGATGGCTGTGTGGTCCCATGGTGTTTATACTTGCGTACTATTGTTTGTACAGATGAACGTGGTACCTTCAGGTGTTTGGAAATTGCTCCCAAGGATGAACCAGACTTGTGGAGGTCCATAATTTCTTTTCTGAGGTCTTGGCTGATTTCTTTTGATTTTCCCATGATGTCAAGCAAAGAGGCACTGAGTTTGAAGGTAGGGCTTAAAATACATCAACAGGTACACCTCCAATTCAGTACACCTCCAAGCAGAAGCTAATTGGCTGATTGTCTAAAGGCTTGAAATTATTTTCTGGAATTTTCCAAGCTGCTTAAAGGCACAGTTAACTTAGTGTATGCAAACTTCTGACCCGCTGATATTGTGATATAGTCAATTAAAAGTGAAACAATCTGTCTGTAAACAATTGTTGGACAAATTACTCATGTCATGCACAAAGTAGATGTCCTAAACGACTTGCCAAAACTAGTTTACTAATATGAAATCTGTGGAGTGGTTAAAAAATTCGTTTTAATGACTTCAACCTAAGTGTATGTAAACTTCTGACTTCAACTATAGACCCAAATAGCTCAATTCTGCTCAGAACACTTCCTTTTAAGAAATCTGAAAAAGCAAGTAAGATGTAAAAGTCTATTTTAGTGACAAACAAGCTAAATTACTCCTCACCACCTGCACTTGATTTACTGCATTACAAACGCACAGAGAATGAAAACATATGTGAATAACTCAAATGTGTCGCAGCTTTGAACGAAGAGCACTAATGCAGTCACATTGCATGACTCATATGAATTACTCAACTGTTGTGCTATTCTAGAAACCACTCGTAGATTTTTAGAGTTCTGCAGCCAGAGCGACTATCTTAATGCGTGCCAAGATAAATGTCTACGGCGTGTTTGCTTTGCATGGGTTTGTGTCTGCTGGCACGCTCTGCACTCCATCAGATAAGATGGTTCCACCAGGCCAGGCTCTGTGAGAGTTTGAGTCAAAGCTGAGCATTCATCTGTCCAGAACAGAAGCCCAAACAGACGTGGACTTCCTGGAATAGTTTATAACTTTCCAACAGACTAGAGCTGCGACCGGCCAACTGACTTCAGTGATTATGTCTCTCTAGAGCGACTGGAATGAATGAATTATCTGATTACTTTGGTGCGTTGCTAATATCAACACTAATTCAGCTGCAAAAACAATGTTCACAGATGACATTCGTCAACACAAACACTGTCTTTAGCAGAAAGCTGTTATGATAATGCATGTCTCTTGTGCTGTAATAGCCGTTTTTTTTAATTACATTTGAGAATAATGTCCCCGTGAGTCTCTCAGTCATTACATAACGTCAATCACTTGAGAGCGAGATCGTCTTGAACAATGCAACCCAAATTTATAATGTGAAAAGACAAAGCTACAGTCACTAATCTCAGATTATCAGCACTGTAATTACAATCATTCTCCAATTTTAGGGACTTTATTTGGGATAAAATGTCAGTAATCCTTTCCTTACAGAAACGGTGTCAGAGAAACAGTGCTCGCTGAAGAAAAAGCTGGAAACAATTAGCTGTATAAAGTAGCATGGTTAAATTAACAATTGTTTGTTCAGGAGTGGGAAAACAGAGCAAAATCAAGGCCAAACAAACACACACTCGAAATAACAAACTCGAGCAACCCTCGACGACAATAGACGATTACATTCCAGCCTAATCCAGGTATATAATCAGACTGTTTTTGCTTTTATGGGTGCTGGATGACAAACCCGCTGGATCAAACGACGGCTCATCGCATTCACTCTCTCACTCAGACTTCCATCTGTTGCGGGCAGATAGCAGATATTTACCCGTTACGTATATTCCATACGTTCACAGTCACAGTCAAATGCCATCTGTTTGTCTTGGGACCATTTCGAAAATGTCGTGAAAACGTCTGTGACAGTCCTAGAATATTTTATCTGAATTGTGAGTTTGTGAATTGCGTGACGAGATTAAAAAACTAAATGGTGCAAAATAATGAAACAACTAGAAACTTTCTATTGAGTTGTGCTCACTGACTGCACGCAAAAGTGAACATATAGTCCAGTGGAAGAAGTTGTACGTTTTAACCAACAAATTGCCTGACTGGTGTAGCTGTTTTTAGTAAATCAGTCAATTCAATAAGTGAATCAAATTTAATTGAACAGAGGAGTCATTGGTCTGAATCAACTCACTATGTCACTGAATCAGCTCAGATGACTCACTCATTCACTAAACTGCAGGTTATCATGTCAGACATGAAATATTACTATGTTTTGTATTTGTTTTGTTTTTACTCCTTGAAAGCAATGTTTAAGATGCAAATTCGTGGGGGGCCTGGGTATCTCAGCGAGTATTGACGTTGACTATCACCCCTGGAGTCGCGAGTTTGAATCCAGGGTGTGCTGAGTGACTCCAGCCAGGTCTCCTAAGCAACCAAATTGGCCCGGTTGCTAGGGAGGGTAGAGTCACATGGGGTAACCTCCTCGTGGTCGCTATAATGTGGTTTTCGCTCTCGGTGGGGAGCGTGGTGAGCTGTGCGTGGATGCCACGGAGAATGGAACCAAAATTGAAATCCAAAATACACAAAAAATATTATAGCCTATTTTTAAGATTTAGCAAAATTCCATCAAATTTAACAGTGTAATTTTTAACAAAATTATTTAATAGAATTTAAAATAGCTATTTTAGATTATTTTGTTTAAGATTACTCGATTCAATCTGATTAAATTTTTTGTATGAAATCGAAATGCGTAAATCTCAAAATCATTTATTGAGTGTCTAATGCAGGAAATTAACTCCTTTATATTTATAGAATATTTATTGAAAGATGTTACATTAATGTGCTTTGTGTTCCTGCACACGGTTAACACTTTTGATTGTGGTTTTGTTTTTATTTATTATCATTTATAACTGTGATATAAATTGTCCTGCTGCTTTCAAATTGTGGACCATCAGTAAAAAAAAAAAAAAAAAAAAAAAAAAATTATATTGCAACATTTATATTTTAAATGTTTGTTTGTACACAATGTTTAGCATAAAATGTTAAATTTGAATAAAATACAGGATTTTTTTTTCTTTCCCTTTTTCTCCCAATTTGGAATGCCCAATTCCCAATGTGCTCCAAGTCCTCGTGGTGGCGTAGTGACTCGCCTCAATCCGGGTGGCGGAGAACAAATATCAGTTGCCTCCGCGTCTGAGACCGTCAATCCGCGCATCTTATCACATGGCTTGTTGAGCGCGTTACCACGGAGACGTAGCGCGTGTGGAGGCTTCACGCTATTCTCCATGGCATACACGCACAACTCACCACGCGCCCCACCGAGAGCGAGAACCACATTATAGTGACCACGAGGAGGTTACCCCATGTGACTCTACCCTCCCTAGCAACCGGGCCAATGTGGTTGCTAAGGAGACCTGGCTGGAGTCGTCAGCACACCCTGGATTCAAACTCGTGACTCCAGGTGTGACAGTCAGCGTCAATACTCGCTGAGCAACACAGGCCCCTTTTGTTTTTGTTTTTGATTATTTGAAGAATTTTTTTTGAAGATTAATAAATTATCAAAGTAACTGTTAGTAGCACTTTATAATAAGACTCTATTAGTTAAGAAAAGTTAATGCATTAGGTTTCATGAACTAACAATGAACAATATTTTTTTAAGCAACTATTGATCTTCGGTAAAGTTAATTTATTAAAATCCAACTGTTCATTGTTAGTTCATAATACATTAAGTAATGGTAACATATACAACTTTACATTTTAAGACATTTTCAGGTGGTCTTTTAGTGCAAAAACCTCCATCTCATTCACAAACCACCCGCAATCTCGTATAATCTGCGCAGGTATAGTGCTGAACCATGTGCATTTAAATGATATCTTTGCCATTCTTTGTATGCAAATCATGTGAATGACACTTATTATATATTGGGCCTCGTGCACTGAAGTCATCACTGTTTTTCTTGCTTTTAAACAAATTAAAACTTTGCTATGCAAAGTAATAATTGCAGTAATTCAAATAATAAATGATGCAGAAGTGCGTTGTAAATCAGGCACATATCTAAATGTGCGGTGATGTCGAGTGCACTTTCAGCTTTTAAAGTCTAAGAGGAGGAAACAGACAGGAGGCTGTGAGACAGGACAGAGCACCTGTGACGTTTGTGCCATCACTTAAAAACACAGTTAATCAGGGTAATGGATTTGTTTCTTTACTTTCGCGGTGAGGTAAGCGCGAGTGTCGCTCTGCGGTGCCCAAACACACCTCGTGCTCACTCTGCTGGGCCGTTAGCGGCGGTGAGGCTGATGTGTACTGACGTGCTGTCTGTCTGTTGTAACCTCTGCAGCGCCTCTTACTGTGCTCGCTCTGGCTTGAGATCAGTCCACACTGATACACGCTTCATCCTGCCAATACAGCGACAGATGCAGAGGGCCATCGAGCCACAATCAAATAATGCACTGCTCCAACCCACCTCCCACTCACAACACCGATACTTCAGCAACTTCTTAATCACAAACAGGACTCAGATTGAATTGTGTTTTATTTACACGGATGCAACATTCTCTCGCGCATGTGATGTAATTACCCAGAAGGCTGGTCGGTTACGGTGCACCGTGAATGCAGCGGATGTCATTAGCAGCCGTCCTGCAGCTCAGCGAGTGACTGTCTGCCGTTTACGGCCCTGCAGCATCCTATTTACTCTCACTCAGAGAGAAAGTCTTATTGCATTGCGTGTAATTTAATTCCTGACTTGTTATTCTTCTCATTACGTGCTTGAATCTTCCCTTCAGAGAAACAGAGAGGGTGAGAGACAGAATATCGCCAACTACCTCATGATACGACGCAATCACAATTTTTAGATGCAATGAATGCAATTTTTTTAATGATCTTAAAAACTAAAAAAAAAAAACTTTTGATCTTTAGACTAATGGATACATGCTTAATCGGTCACGCAAATTGCTGGAGTTATGAATTGTGCCTTTGCAAGCTATTTATTTGTTTTTAAATATATGAGTTGTAGTGGAAATTGAAGGAAAGTCAGTCATCAGGTGTCCAGAATCCATGTGAACTTTAAAAAGCATCTCAGGATGATGTTTGAGAGGATTAACAGAATCTACAAACAACTGAAAATACAACCGAGCTTTCATTTGATTCACTTCATAATACACGTAATTCCATGTGTGTTATTTCCTAGTTTTGATGACATAGATATATACTGTCATTGTTGTGCTTTTTATTTATTGTTAAAATTATAAAGTCTGGGTGTTATGAATTTAACACTGTCCAATGTGCATTTTCAGTTTAATTGTAATTGACTCGTTTAATATATATAATTGACACATGTAGAAATAAGTGCTGACATGTCTGAATTTATGAGCACATTTACATGCATTTTCTTACACCGATTATGCTTAGTAAGTCGACAAAGTGTGTGGTCATGTAAACGTATTAAATGGCTTTCCTTTATCGAGGTAAAGCTATAAAGTGCATAAGAATAAACTGATTGACACGGGTAGATTTGTGCCCATTAGGCTGATTTTGCATGGCATGTAAACACCTTTACCAGCATTCTTACCAGCTTATCCAATGCACGCTCATGCCACTTCATGGTTTGGCATAAAAGCAGAGAATAACTTGATTACTTCAAATCTCACGTAAACACGATTTTCTTGCTTTGTCTGATTTTTTTAAACAAGCTGATTTTTGGGAGTTATCAGAGCATTGGTGTGCATTTAAATAAGCTTAATGAGCAAAAACCAACAAGTGTTTTATCTGCTATACCCTTGCTAAAGTTTAAGGAAATTAAGCCGTATAACTTAAAAGATATAACATTTTGGGTCTGGTAATTAAAGAGCATTATCGCTTTATCAAGTTTTAGAAACAGAAATGTTTCGCAGATTTTTGCCACATCCCACAGCGCAGCACACTGAATGTATAAAAGGAAAAAAAGACAAATGATTGCATGAACACAGCTCTAGTTATGTTTTGGAAAGACATAATGCTGCAAACACATAACCAAAAAAAAAAAAAAAAAATTAACGCCAACATAGTATGCCAACTTAAAGTAAGCTGGTGCCATCTGTGAGTACATTTCACCCAGCACAAATGACTTTTAAATGTAAGACAAACTGTCTTTCTGCCGCCGAAGAGTGTTGTTGTGTGGTGATACAGGTCCTAACTCTTTCAAAAGAAGAAACTGTTCCTCTGGTTTGTGGAATTGGAGGGAAACGGCTCTCTTCTGATGACAGCCGTTAGTTCTGTCAGCAGTTTCACCTCCAATAAAAGGCGTCAGAGTTCTGGTCACTGAACGCACCATTTCCAGGTCAAGCGCGAGTCCTTTCAGAGCTGAATCAAAGGAAACACTCTCTCGAGCTCCCGCTGATCTCTCAGACGAGCTCCAATCAACCCCCCCCCCCGGAGAACTCGCTCTGGTCTCACCGGAACGCTCTTTCGTTTCTCAGAATAGAGCTCAGGTTTGCTTAGGTGAGTCACTATACGGTCATACATACAGCTTTTATTTTATTTCAATCGAGCTGATAAAAATGAATTATTACACAGCCAGTTTTGTGCTAGTTACTCAAAGTGATCCACTAAAATTAACATATTAATCTGACAACTGATTACTTCATAAAACAACCAATTTACTAATTACATTCCTTTCTGAAAAAAAAACAAACTTCACAGAAATGTTTGTTTTTCCACTCGTTAATACAAAATGTTTTGAAAGTTCTTATAATGCAAAAAAATGCATTAAAATAATTATTTTAGTAATGTGTAACCCAAGCAAATTACTTTTTTTTAAATATTATTTTACATGAACTTAAAATTAATTAATTTGACTGAATGTCAGTAAATGTGATCTGAAGAAAGAATTTAAAATAAAATAAAATTGCACTACTTTGACTAAAAGCTAATTATGTTACACTAATTAATTACTCTGTAATAAGATTACACCCAACAATGTACATGGTCTGTGGAATGCTTCATTCTGATTGGTCAATCAGCATTCTGCATATTTATCTTTGTGAATAATGAGTATAGATAGAACGAAATATCGATTAATCGGTGCCGGTAGTTGCATTTTGGAGCTCACGGTTATCTGAAAAAAAATCTATGCCGATGGTTTTTCCGTAATTTCAAAATAAGAGTCCCTGGTGTGTTTCATATTTTTATTTAAAAGTCCAGCAGTATGCACCAAATCTTAATTCTTCTTTGGTTATGTTTGGGATTTTGGTTAAACTATAAACTATATCTGGGATTTTATTCATTTTGGACTCTTTGTATGTGCATATTTGTTTTAACATTCTATATAAAAAAAATAAATAAAATATCAGCCAAATCATCGGTTATCGGCATTTCCAACCACCTTAGATATCGGTATCGGCAAAATCCACTATCGGTCAACCTCTAATGAGTGTAGAGCCGAGGAGGGCGGGGCCGGGCTGGAACGAGACACACCTGGTCCCCAATCAGCCTGATGGGGCGCGCGAGGGATAAAGGCAGCTGGGGACGACAGTTCGAGAGAGAGAGAATTGCAGACAGCTGTACTGTGTGTTTTTGGTTGTGTGTTTTAGTTGTTCATTAAATTATTATTTAAGTTGTCAAGCCGGTTCTCGCCTCCTCCTTTCCACTGAACCCCCTTACACTGGTGCCGAAACACGTGAAGGAGGAGGGATTCCCGTCACAGGGTCCTCGAAACTGCCGTCCACCCAGGGGAGCGCCGCTGCCGTCCGACGGGGGACGGAGTAGCCCGACCACCCGGACGCGGGGAACGGCCGCCGTCCGCGAGGCGAGTGGGGACGGGACTCCCCGACCGCCTGGAGCCAGGGAGCCGCTGCCGGGGGTGGAGGAGTGCCCTGCCGTCCCCCGGGAATGCAGAGGGGTCGAGAGAAGACCGCCGTCCGCGGGGGGAGGAGGGAAGCGACTCCCCGACTGCCTGGAGTGGTAGGGCCGCTGCCAGGGGCGGAGGAGAGTCCCCACGGGACGCCGGGAACGCGGAGGGGCGTTCTGTCCGCTGGGGGTCGGAGGTCTGACTCCGGTCCGCCCGGGGAGGAGCGGCTGCAGTCCGCCAGAGAGGGTGGAGTAGTGATCGAGGACCACGCGACGGCGCATCAGAGAACCGGTGAGTTTCTTTTTCTCTCTCTCCTCTCTCTCTCTCTCTGTCGCTCCGTGTTGGCCTTTCCCTCGCCATTTTGTGTTGTTGTTGTTGTTTTTTCCCCTCCTGTTTCCTCCCAGGTCGAGGAAGGTGGGGAGGACCCGCCGGCAGTCGGGGCATAAGGCACGCCCCCCCCTCCCGGAGAGGAAGGGTGGGGGGGGATGTAAGTCATGCCGGGGGCTCCCCGGTCTGAGGCAACGCCGGGAGGAGTGTAGAGCCGAGGAGGGCGGGGCCGGGCTGGAATGAGACACACCCGGTCCCCAATCAGCCTGATGGGGCGCGCGAGGGATAAAGGCAGCCGGGGACGACAGTTCGAGAGAGAGAGAATTGCAGACAGCTGTACTGTGTGTTTTTGGTTGTGTGTTTTAGTTGTTTAGTTGTAAAATTATTATTTAAGTTGTCAAGCCGGTTCTCGCCTCCTCCTTTCCACTGAACCCCCTTACAATGAGCTATAAAAATATTCCCAACTTAAAGGGACTTTCTCACCCTCATGTTGTTCCAAACCTGTATGACTTTCTTCCGTGGAACACGAAAGGAGATGTTAAGCAGAATGACAGCCTCATTTACCATTCACTTCCATTATATGGGGGAAAAAAGATGCAATGAAAGTAAATGGTGACTGAGACAGAAACTCATGCAGGTTTGAAACAACATGAGGGTAAACCATGACAGAATATTCATTTTTGAGTGAACTGTTCCTTTAAATCAATATTTCATGCCTATTTATTTATGTATTTGGTAAGTAGACATGTGCATGTAGCTTGGTGTTCAGGGTCCGGATCACCCTGTCAGGGTTTATTTTGCGATAATGACCAGCTGACTGTGCATTATTCCTCACATACAGTAGCCAGTTTAATTTTCCTGGCTTGTGTTGATTTTTTCCATCCAAACAGGAAATAAACAAGTTTCCCTGCAGCCACAAAAAGCCTAATGATCGTTCAGCGATCTTTCAGAAGTGTTTGATGACAGAACGGCCTTCAGCAAATATCCAGACTTGTATTTGAAAAAAGCACCAGCAACGCTTGAAAGAAACGGCTTATCTGCACGCGACCAAATGTGCAAACTTCTCCAAAATATTCCAAGAACACCTGTGAGTGAGCAATAAGTCCAATAAAAGCCTTTTTTGTTCCTTCTTGACAACATGAACACAAGTAAACGTAACATAACATAACATTAAATTCTCCTCAAACATCCACGGATTCAACAGGGGTCATTATTTATATACAGTATGGCCACGCCCCTCAATCAACCAACCTCATCCAGAGTGTTCGATGGAGGGAGCGAGCTAAAGACAGACACTAGTTAACCTGGTCATCAAAACACACGTTTAGATGATTAAAAGGGCAAGAAAAACACACTCCTTGAAAATCTGTCCATTAGTCGTTTAAGTCTGCTCGTAGGATGATTCACTTGAGGATTTGCTGCAGCCTAATTTCTTTCTTGTCAAGACGAACACTTTGAGAGCAAATCCTTTAGCGCCACCATCTATTAATCCTGTTTAGCCAAAACTTTCTGCTGTTGTTTGGACGAGTTTGTCTGACAGCACACTCCGGCAACAATCGATGTGGGAATCAATACGTCCTGTGTAGCTAAATAGGAATTAACAGGTGGCCACAGAGGTAAATGTTTGTGAACAAAGACTGACATTTCACTCGAGTGATTGTGTTATCTGCACATCAGTTGCTGAGTAACAAACGATAATCTCTAATTCAATATAAAACGAATCAGCGGAGAGTGCTGCGGTGCTGCCCAGCATGTGTGCGGTGTGTAGACGGATCAGTCTGTACCTCAGCGGCAGGTATTCCTTCAGGTGGGCGGCACTGGAGCAGCACTTCCTGTTCCAGAGAAACTTCCTTTCCCAGTGGCTCCTGGTCAAACGTTTTCCTGAGATCTACAAAGGAAACATACATGTATATTTTAGCACATCACATGATTACACTTGACTGAGCACTTGCTGAACAATGCCAAACATTCAGTTGTTCATGCCAATGGACTCTTTACATATCTGGCATTGTAATGTGGAAAAGCGGTGAATTGGAGATCATTGCAAATATTATTTTTGCGTTTTCATTTGCTATAACAGCAAAAGTAAAAAGCCACTTTGATGATTCCATGGCATTCCTAAAGAGGAAAAAAATAGGGATGGATTTTGACAGAAGAGAAAAAAGATGCCAATGTTTAATTTTTTCGCAGGGTAATGTAATACAAAGTAAAATGTTATAAACTTGCATTACACAAAAATCTGAAAACAAACTTTGCTAGATTTACGCTGCTACATAAGGCGAAGATGCGTCAACACAGTTTGTGAAATTTCACAATTCTCACTACCATTTTCAACACAACAGTAAAAACGAATTGCATTAAAGGAATATTCCGGGTTCAATAAAGTTAAGCTCGATCAACAGCATTTGTGGCATAATATTGATCGGCAGTAATAAATCATCCCTCTTTTTAAAAAAAAAAAAAAAAAAAAGGCACAAATCTGTGTTCCAGTGAGGCACTTACAATGGAAGTCAATGGGATACATTTTTGGAGGCAGAAATGTGAAGCTTATAATTTTATAAAAGCACTTAAATCAATTCTTCCTCCACTTGAGGAAAACCAACTGTGTTTTAGGGCTGGGCGATATATCGAAAATTAACAATATAATCGAGATCATTTTGCTGACGATGTAAAATTGACCAATATCGTGAATATCGCGATGATTTGAATGCGCTTTCTTTTTAAGTTTCATAAAGAGTGCATCAGTAGACTAATTTCACGGTCCTTCAGGGCTGCACAATTAATCAAAACAACATCAAAATGACGAGTTGGTCATATGTGATTATTAATCCACAAATGGCTGTGATTTAAAGACAGATGTGTGTGATTCAGAACAAACCGGTGACATGGCGGTGCTCTCAGATCAGTTCAAGTAGTTTAAGAAGTTCAGAAATTTTTTTTTTCAAATTGTAATAGTAATTTTTCATGTTATTAATGTCCTGACTATACATTGTGATCAGTTGAATGCCACTCTGGTGAATAAAAGTACCAATTTCTTTCCATAAGACTAAAATCTGAACATTATTCCAAACTTTTGGCCGCCAGTGTATATATATACATATATGGGCAGTGGTCAGAGTGTTGACGGAAAGCCCAGAGACTGAAACCTGCCCCGAAGGCACTGAAGTCCCGCCGCGCATTGCTCTCCCGTCTCCCAACCCGTACAACATAGGTGGGGACCTTATTCATGCTAGCGCCATCTTTTTTAATATGAATGACAATGAGGCTGTGAGGGATTGACATACCATCTCTTCAATGGTACGAACGGTATAAAGCTGTATATAGCTCCTAGATCACATCTGATCTTCCACAACTCATGTTTTCTGGAGTTCTTTGTATACTGAATGTTCTTGGACAGATATTTTATCAATGTTTTGTCCACTGAATGATCCAAAAACACTTTAAACTGCAGAACATCCATCTCTATCCCTCACAGCCTCGTTGTCATTCCTATGAAAAAATCAAAGATGGCGGGGGCCTGGGTTCGAATTCAAGGTGTGCTGAGTGACTCCAGTCAGGCTACCTCAGCAACCAATTGGCCCGGTTGCTAGGGAGGGTAGAGTCACATGGGGTAACTTCCTCGTGGTCACGATTAGTGGTTCTCGCTCTCAGTGGGGCGCATAGTGAGTTGTGCGTGGATGCTGCGGAGAATAGTGTGAAGGCTCTACACGCACTAGGTCTCTGCAGTAACGCACTCAACAAGCCACATGATAAGATGCACAGATTGACAGTCTCAGACTCGGAGGCAACTGAGATTTGTCCTCCGCCACCCGGATTGAGGTGAGTCACTACACCACCACGAGGACATAGAACGCATTGGGCATGCCAAATTGAGAAGGAAAAGAAAGAAGAAAAAAAGATGGCGCTAGTGTGAATAAGGTTTGTAAACATATGCTCTTAGATGTTGAGGCTTGCAGATGTTTGTTTTTATGTGGTACTGCATTGTACTTGTGCTACTACTAAACTATCATCCTATTTATAATTTGCATCGGAACATGTCTTTTTACAATGTCTAGATAACGTGATTGTAGCACAGTTTTGTCCAGCATGTATACATGTTCATCGGACCATAACTAGTCTCTGCATTGTCTAACTCCATGTATTTGACGTTGTTTGTTCAAATATTGGAATACGAATTGTGTCATGTATACTTGGAAGCCAGCTGTGGATTGTTTGTAATTGTGTATGTTCACGTACTGTATGATATACAGTAAATGACAGGGCTCGACAATAAGGACTGCCCGATGACCCGGGGCCAGTGTGAGAGAGATTCGGGCCAGTTGCTAGAACTGTCACTTGCCCGATCGGGCCAGTGCTGCATTTATAACGGTAGTGCAAGCAAACAACAAGTGAGAGAGCACAAAAATTACATGGAGCGAACGAAGTCTTCTAACCGAGGAGTGAGCGCGAGTATATTTATCTAGCAAAGACACACAAATGCATAATATTCTGGACGCGCAAATGCACAGTTGTGTGCACGCACAAGACCGTACAGACACAGAGCACACTCTCCTAGCACTGTCCTCGCTCTTTTCAAGTGTCTAGCAGCAGCTATTACCAATGTGTAGAAAATAGCAGGTAAAAAACCCACTTAATGAATTTCGTAGTGGGATTTAACGTCTTGTGCAACATTTTAAGTATCCCTGCACATTCCGTGTTCACAGTGCACAAAATCCCCACATTTTTTCGTTTTTACATGTTGGTGAAAAGCAGTAATCCACACATTGCAACACAAGAAATCAACAGTTTCTTTCTATAGGACTGAAAATCCATGTCTCTCCGTGCATATGTCTCATCATCACCATCTCTCTCCATCCAAATCTTTAACTCAGTGAATAATCTTTGATCCTTCTTGTGAAAACACTACACATGGACAAAAGCTGCATGACAGCATGACTAAACGGGTGACCGAAAACCCATAATCTCCTCCACAGAACTCTTGTCTTAAAAACACGTGTAAATGGCAGGACGGCCGAAGTTTATATGATGTATTTATGAATTTATATCTGTAAAGCGCATATATGGGATTACATAAGGCATAAATCATATCTTGCAAATTATAATTTTGGGGGACATTGTATTTTTTATTTTTTTCTCTCCTTTTTCTACCCAATTTGGAATGGCCAATTCCCAATGCGCTCTAAGTCCTCGTGGTGGCGTAGTGACTCGCCTCAATCTGGGTGGCGGAGGACGAATCTCAGTTGCCTCCACGTCTGAGACCGTCAATCCACGCATCTTAACACGTGGCTTGTTGAGCGCGTTACCACGGAGACATAGTGCGTGTGGAGGCTTCACGCTATTCTCCATGGCATCCAGGTACAACTCACCGACCACGAGGAGGTTACCCCATGTGACTCTCCCCTCCCTAGCAACCGGGCCAATTTGGCTGGCTGGAGTCACTCAGCACGCCCTCGATTCGAACTAGCATCTTAACTCGCTGAGCTACCCGGGCCCCTGGGGGGCATTGTATTAAAAACATAAGATATGTAAAAAAATATATATCTTCGGACATATTTTTTAAAGCCATGATGGTAAAAACAGCTATTTGTCATTTTTGTGTTGGGGCCAGTGAAAATTTTAGCAGGGCCAGTAAAAATCTGAAGCACTGGCCCGACTGGGCCAGTAGAAAAAATCCTTAGCGTTGAGCCCTGAATGATCAAATATTATTTAACAATGCTCTTTCTAAAGCCGTGTCATTAGATGTTGATCATTCTCTCTGACATTATGGGTTGTAATGTTGTAACACTTTACAGTCTAGTCCATCTTTCCTCACTGACCCTCAGAAATATGCTCTCAGCTTCTTCAGTGACTCCAGTGATACCTGCTGGAATACAGATGTATTTATTTCATTCAGCTCGCTTTGCCTTCTGCTGCCTTGGGTACATATTTGACCTCCAGCATGAATAAAGTATGGCGCGGGTGCGAAGACCGTGTGTCAGTACATGCTGATGGCCGGTATCTTCACGGATGGTATAATGAGTTTTTGCTTCACTCTGCATATTAATGTGATTATTCTCTTCAGTGTTGACTTTACACAAACAATTAAACAGCACCAGACTTACGGATCTAGCTGTGTTTTTCCAAGTTATATCTCAAGGTTTCTGCTTCATTCAGCATTTGGATGCGACTTGCAGAATTTCCACGCAATATTCTCTGCTTATCTGCCGTCAGTGTTATTTACTGTATCTCCCTACGATGAGAAAACAGTGTCATGATGACAAATGGGTACCGATTCATTTCTCTGCAACTGATAGCAGCATTATACACACAGATACACATTTGGTCTATGCTGATTGAGTAAAGCTGCAATGTTTCCTCTTATAATGATGCTTCACATGGGCTGCGTCTCGAAGCCTAGTGATTTGCCTTACTAGGCCACATCTACACTAACTCAGTTTCATTTCCGTCACACCATTGTTTTCCAAAGTATGCGGTACTACAGAGTACTTTCATCTTTCTGGTTTGAAATCAACATGGATGTGACATACGTTTTAGATTTACACTGAGCACACGTGTCATTGGTTTCTCTCGATATTATTCGGAGACGCGTGCTTTCTCATCCAGTCAGATGCGTTGGTCGTGAATATGAAATGAGCCGCATGCTTTCCATTGCAAAACTGACAGAGTGGTGTGCTCTTAATCAATAATGACACATTTGAAATGCTTGTGTGCAATAAGCAGTTTTATCGATTTATTGGGAGGCGAACTGGGGCTCATTTGAAACAGACGTGATAGATCGTTATTAAAAAACATCGTTCATTCTTTGTATGTTAACTAATCGAACCCCTCACTTATGTCAATCAGCATCACAGAATAACATTTAAAGTTATTTCAAATGCAAAAGTGAATTCATACATATTTATAATAGTTCAATTGCAAATGGCTCGCATTTCTATGTGCATTTACAGGTAACCACAGATAAAACATGACCTCTGTTTATTTTTGGATTGTATTGTGAGCTTACAAAACATTTTGTTGTGCATTTTGTTGCATGCAATTGTGCATTACAGAGTGCATTTGTGAGAAACTGAATGGAGTGAAATAAAACTGAATGGATGTGTTCTCTGGCATGAGTTATTATATTTATCAGTGTTTCCCATTAATTATGTAGCCCACCACTGTCTAATTTGTCCCGCCACAGTTTCATAATGCATGGGGTCCTGGGTAGCTCAGCGAGTATTGACACTGACTATCACCCCTCGAGTCGTGAGTTCGAATCCAGGGTGTGCTGAGTGACTCCAGCCAGGTCTCCTAAGCAACCAAATTCACCAGGTTGCTAGGGAGGGTAGAGTCACATGGGGTAACCTCCTCGTGGTCGTGATTAGTGGTTCTCGCTCTCAATGGGGCGTGTGGTAAGTTGTGTGTGGATCGTGGAGAGTAGCATGAGCCTCCGCATGCTGTGAGTCTCCGCGGTGTCATGCACAACATGTCACGTGATAAGATGCGTGGATTGACGATCTCAGAAGCGGAGGCAACTGAGACATGTCCTCCGCCACCCGGATTGAGGTGAGTAACCGCGCCACCACGAGGACCTACTAAGTAGTGGGAATTGGGCATTCCAAATTGGGAGAAAAAAATAAATGATGTCTAGCATTGTGTTTTGTGCCGTTGCTTCGGCAATGCATCGCTTACTCCCAGTCAGTCTATTTCTATTTATTGCTTTTTTTAATTGTTATTTAATTACTGACTGTTTACTAGTCTTGAATAATTACTTATGAACTTGAAACCATTCTTCGATAATTAACATATTAGTTAGTGTTATTATTAGTGGTTGACCGATATATCGCCAAGGCCGATAAATCGGACGACATTCTGACTTTTTTTTTTTTAATTATCGGCATTAACCGATACATTTTCCCGTTTGGCCGATTTTTTTCTTAAGGGCGCCGAAAATCACCTGCTTGCATGTGAAGCGACTGAGACATGTGAACGACCAGACATGGTTCATTTTGTTGTTACATACCATCGTGTGTTACTACAATAATAGACCGGTGTGTAACACAGTGTCATTTAAACGGTCTGCATATCAGAGCTGCGGCAGACGCGTTTGAGCTCATAATGTTAAAGTGCTCGCCTGTTTAATTCTTCCTCTCTCTCCTCAACAGTACCCTGTAACTGTTAACTGTCTTGTCTAATGATAAAAAGGCAAATATATATAAACTAATATCATATACTGTCTGCAAATATGCACACATCTCATTAAAATAGATGTAATAAACCAACCTCACACAACTTCAGCAGATCCAGCATCCTGCAGAGAGCTCATAAATCTTTCTCTGAAGCACGTATTCTAACAGTCTCTCCTCAACAGTTCCCTGTCACCTTTAACTTTATTTTCTAATGATAAAAGGCAAATATCAATAAAACTTGTATTATACACTGTCTGCAAATATGCACATATCTCATTAAAACAGATGTAATTCATGAACCTCACAAAAATCCAGCATTTTCTTCCCACCGAGTGCTCATCTAATATCTTCCTCTGAAGCGTGTATTCTATCAACCAGAATCAAAAACTACAAGATCAAAAGTTCCTTTCATTTACAAATCATGACTGTCACTCCGGGACAATCCAAGCAGGCGATCCAGGCTGTTTAAACTGGCAGGAGATTGTGCGTGTGTGAGTGCGTGAGTGCAACTTCAAGGCTGCGTCCGAAACCAGGACAATGCTGCCTCCGCAGGCTGTATACGGAGGTAGGATGAAAATAAGGTGCTTTTCAAACTGTTGGGAGACCAGTTTCCTTAAGAGTACCATTCATTCAAAACAGCTGTTAGTTAAGCCATTAACTGATTTGGCAGCAAGGTAGCAAGTCAGCTCCCTACGTTTTTCAGAAAGTTAAAATGCTTATTCACTATGCACTGTATGTACAATTGGTATGATCTGGTATTTTTTGAGTAAATGTGATTGCTAATGTTACTTGAGCATGTAACTTAAAAGTCCTTTTTTTCTCTCCAGAAAAGTAACTTTTTTATTCGAAGTGAATGACCAATATATTTGTCCGGAGGACACACACATGACAATGCTTAATGTCGAGCCCTGGCTCAAATGTATGCTCTAGTCGATTTTGTGTTTTGACCATTTGTGAACTGCGTTAAACTCCGTCTCGTTTATGCTTTGTGGGTGTGACTTTTCAATCGCCATTCATATCTTTACAAGCAATGTGTTTATGATTGAATTACTACTAGAGCACAAAATTGTTTACAAGAGCACAAAGTTCTTCATAGATCTAGGCTCTTAATTTTGTTCTCAAAGTGCACCAGATTGATGCATTTAACTTCCAAATGTACAAAAATTTCTTAGGGGGAGCATGCTCCCCGGACCCCCCTAAAGTCCATCCACCATAGTCTCACAAAATCCTGTGGGAAACACTGTTTATATTATATTATATTTATGATTATTTTAAGTTATATCTACAGTTTTCCTGCAAGTGAAAACACTGAAGACCGGAAATTCAAGCAGTCGAATCATGGAACGCGTTCAGAAAAAAAGGTGGTTATCTCTATTTGGAGTGTTTTTTTGGTAATTATTGATGTTTGCAATTTTGGCTTCAGAACTGACAAATTTATAATCACGATAAATGCTCCAAACTTATGTTGCAAACATGTTAACGTCCCCAAAAATGTTTTGAACAAATGCTCCAAATGTGCATAAAATTACAAAAAAATGCTTTAAATGTGCAATCCAAACCAGCCTATGTTCACCAAAAATTCTTTGAAAATATTCCAAATGCATCAACATCCCACAAAGGTGTTTCATATGAACATCTAATCTCATCTATGATCACTAAAAGCACTTTCTAGGTAGGCTAAATTGAGACACAGTCATGATGCTTCACTTTTGACCAAGTTCATCCCACTCTGACTCTGTATGCAGCAGTAAATCTAGATCATTCTGTCATGTCTGTGATGCCAAACAAGTGGCACCCGATCCGATAGGAAGCTCATCATTTGAGCCAAAGGAAGGGCGGAGCAGCAGAACTGACAGAGTGGCTGATCGAGCTGCCAGTCAGAAAGAAGGCGGTTTGAATCGCAGCCGTTTCATCATCAGACCATCTGCTGACAGAGATGGATGAGTCGAGCTCCACAAGCTCCTTCGGGTCCTCTCCATCTCCATCTCTCCATCAGCATTCCTCCACAGAGGTCCACGGAGAACAGGAGAGATGGAGAGATTTCACGTGCCGCTCTAATAAAAATCCAATAATTCTGTGCGTTCCCACACTGGATGAAAAAGGCGAGCGCTGGAGGTGTGGAGAGTGTCTCGCTCCAGCAGCCCGCAGGTTCATTAGATGTATATTGTGTTCTCCTGGGGTGGAGGAGGACGTTAGAAGAGAGGAGGTGGTAATAACATGAACACTGCTTTTTTTTTTTTTTTTTTTTTTTTTTTACACACAGGGCTGGTATGTACATTTAGTGATATTAAAATGATTTATGAAATAGTTTATCATTTAGCATAAATCTCTCCGGTTCAAGCGCGGACTTCAAAAGCAGCATTCGGTATACAAAAAAACATCACGGTTCAAGGAAAAAATATCCTGTTTTAGAATTTCACTGGGCAGAATGTCTTCATGATTGAAGTCTGATCTCAGGTCAGTCAGCAGACGGGTTTAAGATTGTCTCGTGTTCAAATGACACTGATGATGAGCTGTAGCTCAGCTTTTTTGAGTCACTCGTACTAAAGAAGGATTGAAGAGAAGAATCTGTCTGCCCACACTGGAGAGAGAGAGAGAGACAGACAGAGAGCACTGTGTTTTGACGGATCATTGCGCCAGTGAGGGGGCGGAGCCGAGCACTGAAGTTTGCGGGTTTGCCACTGTCTGACACAGAGACAGGAAGTTGCCCTGTGGGTGTCCAGATACACAACACACGCCAAGGTCAGAGAGAGAGAGAGAATGCCAAGAGGACACACACACACACACACACACACTATTCATATGAAGCACTGTTAGGAGGAAAGCAACATTCTTTTTATCCATAATTACATTTAACGATTGATCAAAAGACACTGAAAGATCAACTGTAAATACTGTCACATCACATCAAACAACCCTAAAGACTGAAAGGAGGTTTTTATGAGGAAACCGTTTCCTCATGACAAAACCACAATCCCCCTCCACAACCACATCTGTGATGATAAACTACACTGGCATCAACTGACCAGACCAGTCAGCTCACACGCACACACATGCATGCACACGCACACTCACGCAAACCACGCACGCATGCGCACACACCATGCACACCACACACACATAAAAACACATAAAACACCCTTCATGCAAGTATTAGCTCAAACAGCGTCACAAACAGGATGGGTGATACAGTATATTGAATGTTTACACTATATATTTACAATGACTGTAATGCATTATACTTATACATATATACTTATTATTATACTTAACATGAACCAAAATTAACATTTACTGTAAAAGTATTGTTCAATTTTGTGAATTTTTACACATACTAATACATGTTCAACAATAAAGGTTGCATATGTTAACATTAGTTAACGCAATATGAACTAACAAACAATGAGCAACAGTATTTTGATAAAATAATAATTACCTGCATTGATAAATGCTGTAAAAAAATATTATTTCAGGATACCTGATGCAATAAAGTAAATGTGAACAGAACGAATACTGTGAAAATGATTGAATACTATTATTCCTTGTGTTTATTTAATGAAAAAAGCATGAAAAACTCGCCATTTTAGCATTTCTTCATACTTAAAATATTTTATTCCCAATCAGAGAAACTATCATATAGACATTTTAATTGTGCACCCAGCTAACAATTTTTTGGTTCCCAGAATGGAGATTCTAACGTTCTATTTTGGTTTGCCAGGAACTTCATTTTTTTACGGAAATAGAATGTTGCCCTAACATTCCCGTAGCGTCCCCCTAACGTTATCTCTAATGAAAAATAACGAAAAATGTGAATAAAAAAAAAAAAATAGAACCTTAAAATGACCATAAGAGAACGTTCTGTATCAGTTCTTAACAGGTTGGAACACAAAAAACTCCCTGCAACGTGTTGTGAACAATAGTGTATGGCTTAAAAAAAAATAAAACCTAAAAGAAACATTCCTAGAACATCAGGAACCTTTTGCTAATGTTAGGGGAACGTTATATGCATGCTGGGTAGATTAAAATGTTTCAAGTAATTTTCAGGGCAAATACATACAAGATATATATTGAAAATCATCACAAGACTGAAAAATAATGAGATACAATTTTAGCTGCATCACCTACTGTAACCCTAAATGTGTGAATGGTAAATCAATAAATGCAAAACAGATTTATAGTAACACACACATCAAACCCGTCCATGCCCAGATGTGTTCAGAGGTCATTACAGTAATAACTGCGAGTGAGTCGCTGTTTAAAGCACGAGTCAGTCACCACAGGGCTCAGGGTTTGGTAGTTTTAAAAACTCAATCCAATTACAACGTTTTCATTCCATTAAAGCCCCTCCCCGGAGGCGCCTGCATCTCACCAGTGCCCGCCTCCAGTTGGGTACAATTAATTGCTTGTATGTTTGAAACAAAGTTGATTAAAAATCCAACAGAGCGCCTGCCAGTTCTGTTCCATTCTGAGGGGAGTAAGAGATTCACATACTTGATTTTCACCCCCTTTAGCTGTGCAAACTGCAGGTTTTTTAGTGCATACTGCAATCAATTTCGCATGTCCACGTACCGACTCGTTTTGGCGTGCCACCCAATGAATACGTTCTGGTCCAATCTGTCTCCCTCTTCTGAATAGTTTCCAATTTCAAGTGGGCCAAATCAAGCTTCTATTCTGTACTTATTCTAGTATAATTCTAGTATGCGATTACTGGCTCCTGCTGTATCCGTTACTCGGGTTTGTCACATTAACAGCGGTTGAAGTGTGCTGCTGGCGCCCCAATTTAAAGCACTTTGGGGTTCTCGACAGAACGCAATCCATATTTTGTGCCGTTCCAGGGCCAAAAACCCTGAGTGGTGAATAATGTAAGGTAGAAGCTCGACATTGTGGAAATGAGCAAACACACACACATTGGATTTATTACTGCCTCTAATGGGCCAAATGTATTACAATGCCATTTGTGATATGTAGTGGTGCAAAACCTCTCTGGCTATTATAAAGTAATGCAAGGTGGAGACGATAGATGTTTCATGGCCCTTTCAGATGCAGTACTTTCAGGAATATCCAGAGAAAATGCTGAAAAAGTTTTACGTTTCAGAAGAGGAAAGATGCTCGACTTTATGAGGGGAAAAATAAAGATAAAAGACGAAAGACGAAAACAATAGAACAATCAAACAGCAGCCGTAAAGCATCAACACGGCTGTATTATTAGTTCAATACATATTAAGATCAAACAACAGTATTTGTGGCATAATGTTGATTACCAAAAAATGTATTTTGACTCGTCCCTCCTTTTCTTTAAAATAAAGCAAAAATCGAGGTTCCAGTGAGACACTAACAATGGAAGTCAATGGGGCCAATTTTTGGAGACAGAAATGTGACGCTTATAATTTTATAAAAGCACTTACATTAATTCTTCTGTTAAAACTCATGTATTATTTCAGCTGTAAAGTTTGGGCCGTTACAACGTCATGGCAACTACATTGTAAAATTGTCTATAACTTCACACAGATGCGGTTTAGTAAGTGATTTCATCACAGTAAAATCATGTTAACACACATATTGTTTATGTTTTATGTCTATACTTTTGAAACAGTGAGTATTTTAATGTTTACAGATTGACCCCATTGACTTCCATTGTAAGTGTCTCACTGGAACACACATTTGTGCTTTTATTAAAGAAAAGGAGGAATGAGTCGAAATACATTTGTGTGCGAATCAACATTATGGCACAAATGCTGTCGATTGAGATTAACATGCACTGAACCCGGAATATTCCTTTAAGAATCCCATAGACTTATATTGAAGGAGGGACCCGAGTCATAGAGACCAGAATACCATAGAGACTTGAGGGTGGGCACCCAAGCAACCACACTTAGCAACACCTTAGCAACCCCATAGCAACGCCCTGGCAACCACCCACAACACCGTACCATCAAGTTTTGCTCACCCAGACACCTTTTTTGCTTACATTTTCTTCACAAAATCTGTGTCTGTGTAAAACTGTGCTCTGAAATTAAAATGCAATGCTCGAGTTGTGTGAAATATACACAACAAAATGACTCCTGTTGGCTTTGGACAAGAAAATGGATCTAATGGTTTTATTACAGGAAAGCTTTGGGGGGGAAATTGCCCAAGTTCTGCCCAAATGTCGTCAGAGGAACAGCACACAACCTCTGGAACATCAGCGTCTAGATTGCGTTTAGAAGCACAGTGAGTGGAGCTGAAATCCCATGATTCTCCTCTGCCCGGCGGTGGCGGCCGCACACGTGGACACATGCGAGAATAATTACGTTAAGTGGCTGCGTTTGGCTACTTGTGCTAAATTACACAAGTTAGTGAATTAAGGGTCATTTACATACTTTAACTCTCCTGTCTGTCTCACCTCTCAAATGATTCAATCCTCCTGCTGCTGCTGCTGCTGCTGCTGCTGCTAAAATGAAGCTTGCTGAACACTGAATCACTGTGGTTTATATAACATGAATAATTTTACTTGCAAGACAGTATGCAA
Source organism: Myxocyprinus asiaticus (assembly GCF_019703515.2). Taxonomy (NCBI): domain Eukaryota; kingdom Metazoa; phylum Chordata; class Actinopteri; order Cypriniformes; family Catostomidae; genus Myxocyprinus; species Myxocyprinus asiaticus. Next base: position 1,165,886 of record NC_059385.1, on the reverse strand, counting down.
TAAATAAGCCACAATAGTAGTATGCTACAGAGCTGTCAAATGACCTCACAAATTGTGTGCAGTTATCTCAGAAATAAAAAAAAAGATTATTTTGCATTTTTATTTCAATTTTGTGTAAAAATGTCCGATTTCATAGCAGTCAAAAAAAAAAAAAAAAAAAGAGATTTTAAAAACGACAGCTGATATCATGCATCATTCTTGAGCACTGTGGGATATAGTGATATTCCATCCAGTGGCTGGATGTTCAGACTGGATTATTAGCATACTTCTAACTGCACAGTATATGCTATGGAGGGCTGCACAATTAATCATAATTTCCCATGTATAAAACAGCACTCAAATTATTCAGGAACACAGTTCTCCACATGTTTTGGATTTGTAGTCGATATGACAAATATGGCATGCAGATGCACCAGACAAAATACGAATTTAAGTTTAAATTCTATTAATCTAAATTAAATCGCAATTACAATATCAAGGGAAATGAACAATAATAATGATATCTGTCATAATCGTAAAGCCCTAATACACTGCTTACTATTATTAGGATTCCTCCGGTATGAGGAAACCTATTGTTTTTGTTAGTATTCATATTATTATTAATCCTGTAGCCCTAAATTGCCCAATAACTCAAGATCTCCTTGGTAAAATTTGGCACATTGATACTACAGGCCACGAGTAACTACCACACCAAAAATGGCTCACGTGAGCCTATAGGTGGCACTACGGGCCACGCCCCAATTTGTCATAATCGTAAAGCCCTAATACACTGCATACTATTATTAGGATTCCTCCGGTATGAGGAAACCTATTGTTTTTGTTAGTATTCATATTATTATAAATCCTGTAGCTCTGAATTGCCCAATAACTCAAGATCTCCTTGGTAAAATTTGGCACATTGATACTACAGGCCACGAGTAACTACCACACCAAAAATGGCCCATGTGAGCCTATAGGTGGCGCTACAGGCCACACCCCAATTTGTCCATTTTCAAAGTGATGCCATTTCCACCCCATAAGTCCAAAATGTCTGAAACCTGGTATATATGCCTTATTTCTCATCATGAGGAACAAAAAAGCCTCTAGAACCCATAAAGTCCGCCATGATGGATTTTCCTGTACAATACAAATTTGTCCAAAACTACAAAAATCTACTCCTCCTGAACCATAGCTCCAATTGACTTGAAGCTCGGTATGTATGTGTAGGATACATGTCTTTCAATTTGTTACTTATTAAAAATGAAGACAGTACAAAGTGGCTGAAAGGTGCACATTTATGTAAATGTCCATATTGTCTCAATATCCATGTCCAAAAAGTCAAATGCCATATTGACTAATGTTTTTTCCAACCTAACAGGCTTCAAGATGACATCATATGAAGACTCTTGCAATGTTTAATAACAAATTAATGAAATGTTGTGTACGTGTGTGAAGTACATGTCTCTACCATGTCAATTTTTACATAATTTGCAGTTTTGAGGAGGAATCCGCATTGCTGCTTGCAGCTTTAATTAGTTTGTTTTTATTAGGGCCCAAGTACTGGAGGTGCGTTGACACCTAGTTGTATCTGTTAGTTTTCTTATTATTCTGCTTTTTCTTTTTCTGGATGAGAGTCTATGGCAGCCCATAGAACCCTTTGGGAGAAAATGCTGAAATTTGGCACACTGACAGAAGACACCCTGAACTATTACTGACTCAAACTTCTGGATTTCTAACTGAAACCCTCTAGCGCCACCAACTGTTCAAATTTGAACATGTTTATGCTCATAACTTTTGAACCATAAGGCCTAGAAACAAAATGATTTTGTCCTCCGATTCCTTAGCTCATGCCGAGTCTAATTCATACCATGGTTTCAATTTCCATCTGACTGGATTTTCCACCATTTTTAATTTTCAGAAAAACTGACTTTTATTTTTTAACTCCTAGGTCACATGTCCATGCACGCCATCTTGATTGGCCAAATCCACAGTAATCCGTTTTCGTCTGAAAAGTCTTTATTCAGTTTCCTGATCTCACTGTTTTCCAAAGCATGCGGTAATGGACAGCATTTTTAAAAAAAAAGCTCCAGTTTTTGGTGGCGAAAAACACTAATGAAAACACTATGTCCTAGTGTGGATAAGAGGTGTAAACAAATCGGTATTAATGCGTTTCTAAATGGTCTCAGAACGCTGGCTTGTACACGTCCATTGAGTAATTTTATTATTATTCATAATTTGAGTGCCGTCTAATTATAATCTCGGAAAAATAATCCATTATTTAGCAGTTTTAATTTAAAATGTATTTATTTTTTTTTTTTTTTTTTTTACTTTTGGTAGTCCAATGAAATAATGACTCAAAGTGGTAAAAAAAAAATGTAATTAAATAAATCACAGCTGATATATCCGTTGCTGAACAAATGTCAAGTCGAGCGTCTTGCAATGTAAGATAGTATCTAATTTTCCATTAGTGCTCTCTCTCTCAATCACTGTCAGTCTAGTCTGGATCTCTTAAATGTCTCGTTGAGTGGTCTGTGTTCAGGTAAATTACTGTTGTGTGTGTCCAGATCGAAGCTCGTCCCCTCATAACTCAGACAGGAAGTGCCCAACGCTGCATTCTCACAAATAATGTGCACGATTAATACCATCAATCACTGGGACTTTTACAGCTCCACAACTACATGGCGGTTCCATTGATCACGATTCACAACAACAAAACGCTGCTCATTTATCACTCGAGTGTTACTGATTAAAACATCTGTCACAAATCAATGAATTCACAGCATGAAAACTCAAGTGTGTAGATGCCGTTATTACACGGCTCCTAATGCCATTTCCATTTCTTGATAATAGAAGCCAGTGTTGTGTTTGTGATTAATTCCTTAACAGCAGATACATGCATATAATCTTCACCTGCAGCAAACCTGTGATGCTTTATGCCAGAGGACTCAAGACACGTTGAGGAACAACCAGATAACATTAGCTCCTTTTCTACTTATTTAGTGTGACGGACTAATTTCACACAGTAGATAACATTTCTATACTCATATTATAAGGCAACAATAGACTCAAATGTGCTTTTATTTCTCCTACTGTAAGACGTTTTAGAATAAACATGTTTCTCAGGGTTTCATTGCAAGGTGACAAGCAGAAAGTTTCATATGTTCACATCAATATATCACTCAAGATGGATGTGTATGGCTGTACAGACGGGTTTGAGCCAACATGGAATTTGAGAATCGGGACATTAGCTTGAATTCTGCACTCAGACATAAACTATTTAGGAGTTTGGTTTGATGAAGGATGCCAGATGAATAGTTGGAAAGCATGAGCTCAGCGGCTGTATATAGGCAACCAGCATTGTGACTGGTGAGATTATAGCATTGAGCTTTGGTTAACAACACCAAATCGGGAAAAGAACCACAAGAATGTAAGCGCCAGAGGAAATATTCCAGTCAATGTGAACATGCTCATTCTGTGAGAGATGTTTGTGTTGATATTTCAGTAGTTTTATATCTACTGAATCAATGCTCTGGGCTTTTTACATTTTTGAATGGTACAGTTCCCTTTATGCCAGTGTATTTTGTGTGTGTGTGTGTGTGTGTGTGTGTGTGTGTGTGTGTGTTTGCGTGCACTCACAGGCGATGCGGACGTGGGCCTTGCGGCTCTTGGTGGTTCCGGCCGAGCTCCAGGCAACACACTGGCACCAGAAATCCTCCAAACCAAAAAGCTCCTCCACCTGCTGACGGGTGATCTCGATACTCGCCTCACGAACCACCAAACCTACAGACACACAAACAGATAGATAGAGAGAGAGAGAGAAAGACAAATATTATCAGTCAATTATGCAATGTATACTTTATGATCGCAGTCACATGACAGCTTAATGCTGTGTAGTTAAACTACACATGTAACCTCAGGCAGTAATATAACTTAATTTATACCACAGCATTATTGAATTCTACATTCTGACTGGTTGACAGATGTTCCACGGAGTAATTTTCCATAACCGCACTGCTATGAAGTAGTTGCAGGTGTCTTGACTGTATTACAGTTTCATATAACTTCACCACGTTCTGTCTGAACTAGTAATGCCAGTTTGGGCACAAGATACTACTAATCATTGGCATAAGGAAGTAGTTCTACACAAAAGAGCATTTAGGGACCAAAACTGGAAAATGTCTCGAGATAGTATCATAGACATGAACATGTGGTAATTGTAGTATTAGTTTAATTAACTGACTCCAGACTAGGCCTGTTGCGATTATTAAATAATCGTCTGATCGCGGTTAATTGATCAAACCACAATTATTGTGCACTTTAAATTCCAATCACATGTTAATCCCCAAACAAGGGAATTTTAAGCACATATACAGTATAAATGCCATGCATGGGGCATGTGTGCCATTCAGTTGAACTCAGAGCGTCACTGAGCCGCACCGCGGATGTCAATCAGAGCAGCTCCTGTCCGGATGATCATGTGAAGCGCTTCAAGTGCTCTGATACGCTCGCACGAAAATATAAACAAACATCAACTTTGATAGTGTACGCAAAGTACTCCGGTTTCACTTTAATTTAACAGTTGTGTGATGGAAAATGTTCCTGGTCATATCCGGTTCATATACACTGTGTTATTGACACGCAGTGACACGGAGGAGATGCACGCTTACTCTATTTCTGTGGAGTGATAAAATAAATTAAATCTCAAAGGTTTTTTATGAGAAATAAGGGCTTGTGGGTTTAATCAAAAAGCATTAAAATAACGTGTGAAAGTGAAGAAATTAGGACAGAAATATTTTACTATTGCATATAATGTAATAATTATATTTTTACTATATTTGTTTACAAAAAAATGTAATATATTTATGAGTTCCAAAAGCTAGTGTAAATGTAAAATTGACCAAAATTAAAGTTGACCCCCAAAAAAAAGACATATTTAACATATATAGAAATATTTTGAAATTTAAAACATTATTTCTCATGTCATTCATCATTTTTTATAAAGCCTTAAAAGATCATATTTGCCTATTTTATTATTTGATTTATATATTTGAAGTTAAAAGGTAAAAATGACTTCTTAAGGTATATGAAGTAGAGATCGACCGATATGTTTTTTTTTTAACCCGATATAATACCGGTTATTTGTATGTTTACATATCCGATAAATGATATGCAGAACCAAATTATTTTTTATTAAATACATTTTTTATTTCATCTTTATTTTGCAGAGAAAATATTCAACAGAGAAAAATGTGCAAAAGTTTTATTTTACAATAATAATCACATACCATATTTTTTTATATAATAACTTTATATAATACTTAACCTGTGGACAACCCCCAGCATTGCTTCCTCTCAAACGCACTGCTGCAACGGCCGTCTTGCGTGCCATTTCAGATAAATGCCGCCAATAACCGGTTGGTACGATATTACAAAACAATATCCGATTAAAGAAAAATGCTTGAATATCGGAAATCTGATTATCGGTCGATCTCTAGTATGAAGGACACATGCACCTTAAGAAATATGACAATTTAGACAATTAATCACAATTATTTGTTTGACAATTAATCGTCAGCCAAATTACATAATTGTGACAGCCCAACTCCAGACAGTTGAATTACTGAAAATTAATGCACAGCCCCAGGTGTAAAATTAATTATTCTGGAGTATTTTTATTTTTTTATCCCCTTTTCTCCTAATTTGGAATGCCCAATTCCCACTACTTATTAGGTCCTCGTGGTGGCGCGGTTACTCGCCTCAATCCGAGTGGCGGAGGACAAGTCTCAGTTGCCTCCGCTTCTGAGACCGTCAATCCGCGCATCTTATCATGTGACTCGTTGTGCATGACACCGCGGAGACTCACAGCATGTGGAGGCTCATGCTACTCTCCATGATCCACACACAACTTACCACACGCCCCATTGAGAGCGACAACCACTAATCACAACCACGAGGAGGTTACCCCATGTGACTCTACCCTCCCTAGCAACCGGGCCAATTTGGTTGCTTAGGAGACCTGGCTGGAGTCACTCAGCACACCCTGGATTCGAACTCATGACTACAGGGGTGATAGTCAGCATCAATACTCGCTGAGATAGCCAGACCCCCTATTCTGGAGTATTTATTTCTTCCTTACAAAACAGATCGCTGAAGGTACTGGCTCAAAATTCTGATTGTATGAGCCATTGGAAAACAATTTAAAGACACACACACACACACACACACACACACACATGCACGCCCGCCCCCCACACACACAAACAACACGCACGCCTGCCACACACACACACGCACACACACACACACACACCACGCCTGCCCACCCACCCACACACACCTGCCCACACACATACACCACGTACGCCCGCTTACACACACCACGCATGCCCGCCCGCCCACCCACACACAACACGCACGCCTGCGCACATACACATACACCACGCATGCCCACCCACACACACACACACACACACACACACACACACACACACCACACCACACATGCCCACCCGCCCACACCCACACACAAACACCCACCCACACACACAAACACACACACCCCCCCCACACACACACACCCGCCCACACATGTTATTTTCCTCTTTACTTTGTTTCTTTCCCTCCTTCGTCCTCGTTTCTTTCCCATTTTATTTATTTTCCTCTTTACTTCCTCGTCTGTCCCTCTTTGCTTTGTTTCTTTCCTTCTTTACTTTGCTTAATTCCTTGTTTCTTTTCCTCTTTACGTCCTTGTTTCTTTCATCTCTTCCTGTCATATATTGGTAGAAAACTGTTGGCAAAATGTATTTGTTTGTGCACACGCACAAAATGATGCTCATATATGCTCTATAAGGGCTGAAATCCACAGAGAGAAATGAAAGTGTGGTATAGAGATCATTGTATGAGGGTGTGATTTACTGTGCCGTTCATCTGTCACACATTACCACATACAGCGACACAATCTGATCATGATCACATCACAGTATACAGCGCCGCAGCCCTCCAAACCAGAAGCAAAGTGAGAAATGAGACGCGTGTGTGAGTGATTGTATATCTGTGTTTGCTGCAGATGGACTGCCAGTATGATGGAGCAGTTTGAGTCTTTGTAGCTGCATCTGGAACGTCACAGCCGCCCCAAAATCCTGTTTGCTAAAGTTTTGTGATTATTGTTCATGTGGACGCTGAACACTTAACAAATGAACATGCCCGAGGCAGCACCCTTCAGCCTAGATATGTGTGGAGATGCCTCTTGGAAACAGCGCGTTATGGCTGATGTCTTCATATTTTACCCCTGCAGTCATATATTTCATCATTTATTGCAGGGATAGAGTGTTCACTCAGAGATCGGAGTGTCTGATTCGCTAATAAAATCACAGACATTAAATATCATTCTCTCTGGATAAACGTGTAAGAGGAGATGTTCATGCAGCTGTCGTGCTTTCACCGAGACTGGAATGAGTCCTCGCAGTATGTGTGTGTATGTGTGTGTGTGTGTGTGTGTGTGTGTGACGAGCCCCAAAGGTCGTTTCCGGGCACATGTTGTGATTGGGTTGTGTAGCCAACAGCTCCAGCCTCAGTCATAAAGCCACAATAATCCTCTATGCAAATGTGGGCTTCTCTTCTCTCCTCCAGTTTCTACTACATACTAATTGCTTGTTGCTCCATCCACAGCCATTTCAAATTTCACATGAGTTAAAATTCCTCCCAAAGTGTTCCTAGATAATAATAAATCAGTTCAGGGCATTGATCTGCCCGTTTAATGATCAGTTTGTTGACGGGGGCAATGGGAGCTTGGCAGTCTTCTGTGTTGTAAAGAAGCTCTTACATTCATACAGACGGGATCATCACAGATATTTTTTAATATTATGACTAAAATAAGACCACAAAACACATTGGTAACGTCTGAATGAGAGATGTTTATGGTGATGTACCAGTGGGCGTGTGTACTCGCCAGTCACACATCAGACTCGCCGGCGTCCGTGGATGAATTGTAGATAAAATAACTTTAAATGTCCACGAAAGTTCAATTTGGCAATATTTGTGCTGTCTTCAGACCTGTATGAACTTTTCCTAGGACTGGGCAAGGACCAAAAGCCATTTTTGATGTTTTTCTCCATCGTTTCTCAGGTGTTTTCCATTCACCACCATTGTTTCCTTCCACTGATGGTCACAAATATGGCGGCTGCGGAGAAAAGTGACGTCACTGAAACAGGTCAATAGAATTAAAACCGAGACACAACACAGAGACATTTTCATTCAGGTGTTCATACTGGGTGCTGTGGTGTAATTGTTGTTAGTTTAGATTTGGTAAATGGAAGATTGTTGGTTTGAAGCCCCCCAATGCAGACTCTGACAAACACGCTTGTATTCTCTGCCCAACACAAGAGCCTGGAAGAGTTATTTTCCCGCTTACTTGGATTAGGAATCTAGTGTTGGCAGTGAAATGACATTTTTAGTGCTCTGAATATAGTTAGCTCACATGCTCAAATCTCTCACACAGACTTTCTGTCATCCAAAGTCAACAAAGACTTCAACTCCACATTATATCAAAATTACATTATATTTGAAACTACGATGCAGAACAGCTTTATTGGAAATACAGCTCTCATCTGTATGTGAATTATTCCCGAGGCTGCAATCATCCAGTATTCATTCAACTACTCTCAAATTCTCATTTCACACGCTCACAATGTCACTACAGATGACACAAAAGAGAACGACACATCAAAGACTGGCCTGAAAACGATCACATGATGAGAGAGAGTGAGAGAAAGAGAGATAACCTAATTGAGCCAGAACACTTGTTTAGTGTGTAGTAGATTTGGCTGATCAAGAGTCAAGACTTTGAGAGCCAGCGTCACTAACATCATCCTGTGTCAGTCCTGACCGAACACTGCTCACTGACCGAAACACAACTGACCTTGTTTATGAGCCGATAAGAGCATCAATAATTAAAGCTTGTGATTCATGTGAAACAAGGACTTTTCACCTACAGTGATACAAAGCAGAAAAAGAGATTTAAAAAAGAAAATGTAAAACAATGAAAGTGTCTGTATTGTATTGAAGAAAATGTAAGTGGTGCTTGAATGTGCAAAGATCAAGGCCAAAATGCTAGGGTGTTGTGGGTGGTTGCTAGGGTTTTGTAAATGGGTGCTAGTGTGTTGTGGGTGGTCTCTAGGATGTTGTGGGTGGTCGCAGGTGGTTGCTAGTGTGTTGTGGGTGGTTGCTAGAGAGTTGTGAGGGAGGTGAGTGGTCGCTAGGGTGTTGTGGGTGGTCGCAGGTGGTTGAGAGGATTTTGTGAGTGGTCGTTAGAGTGTCGTGGGTGGTCGCTAGAGTGTTATGAGTGGTCGTGAGGGTGTTGTGAGTGATCAATAGGATGTTGTAGGTGGTTGCTAGGGTTTTGTAAATGGGTGCTAGTGTGTTGTGGGTGGTCTCTAGGATGTTGTGAGTGGTCGCAGGTGGTCGCTAGTGTGTTGTGGGTGGTTGCTAGAGAGTTGTGAGGGAGGTGAGTGGTCGTTAGAGTGTTGTGGGTGGTCGCTAGGGTGTTATGACTGGTCGTGAGGGTGTTGTGAGTGATCAATAGGGTGTTGTAGGTGGTCGCTAGGGTGTTTGGGTGGTCACAAGTGGTCTCTAGGGTCTTGTGAGTGGTCGCCAGGGTGTTGTGGGTTGCCACTAGGGTGTTGTGGGTGGTCGCAGATGGTTGCTAGGGTGTTGCGAGTGGTCGCTAGTGTGTTGTGGGTGGTTGCTAGAGAGTTGTGAGGGAGGCAAGTGGTCACTAGGGTGTTGTGGGTAGTCGCAGGTGGTTGCGAGGATTTTGTGAGTGGTCGTTAGGGTGTCGTGGGTGGTCGCTAGGGTGTTATGAGTGGTCGTGAGGGTGTTGTGAGTCATCAATAGGGTATTGTAGGTGGTCGCTAGGGTGTTTGTGTGGTCACAAGTGGTCTCTAGGGTCTTGTGGGTTGTCACTAGGGTGTTGTGGGTGGTCGCAGGTGGTTGCTAGGGTGTTGCGAGTGGTCGCTAGTGTGTTGTGGGTTGTTGCTAGAGAGTTGTGAGTGAGGTGAGTGGTCACTAGGGTGTTGTGGGTGGTCGCAGGTGGTTGCGAGGATTTTGAGAGTGGTCGTTAGCGTGTCGTGAGTGGTCGCTAGGGTGTTGTGAGTGGTCGCTAGGGTGTTGTGAGTGGTCAAAAGTGGTCTCTAGGGTGTTGTGAATGGTCGCTAGGGTGTTGTGAGTGGTCGCTAGAGTTTTGTAGATGGGTGCTAGGGTGTTGTGAGTGGTTGCTAGGGTGTTGTGGGTGGTTGCTTACTGGTTCAAGTCAAGAAAGTCCACCTTCAAGTCTCCTTATCCTGATCTCATTAAAATTATACAACAGTGGTGATATTTTTGCCAAATGACATCACATGGTTCATTACACATCGCGGCAGTTCCGAGGATGTCCACTGTGTGGCACTAAAAGAGAGTTAAATCTTCTCCCAAACTGATTAGGTTACGGATAATGCTTTAAATCAACAAAACCTGTCTCCCTTCCCTAAACCTTAAACCTAACAGACAGTGTCATAAAAGCAAATAAAAAACAAAATTGCTGAAGCAACCATGTGCTGATGCTTATGTGACACTTCCAGCTCATGTGTCGACACACATGCTCTTTAGGACACATGCCACTTTACATCACAAGTGCAACGCTCTATCAGCTGAGCTAATGTATCGCCTTACAAGTCATGTGCTACAATAAAGTGTTAATATGCAATAAGATTGTGTGAGGAACAGGGCGACAAGTGTTTATGATCTGATATTTGCCGTTTTACTTGTGATTTGTGTGAAAGTGAAAAGTCATTGCTGTTTTAGCACCTCTAGTGTTCATTTCACCAGGAAACTGACGAGAAATGTTCAACGAGCCACACAAATCATTCTGGAAA
>NC_059385.1:1117500-1150000 GCF_019703515.2 Myxocyprinus asiaticus | reverse complement strand
ATTTATGTTACTACGGTTTTACGAATGATTCTGCTTGTATTTCATGAATGAGGCCCATAGCTAATGATTTCAGGAAAAATGAGAGGGAGAAACATGGCGAAGGACTGATGGCGCCTCTGGGATCTTGAGGATAAAGTTGTTGTGATATGTGGCGGCTCTCAGCACACAAACTCCTCCAACATGAGCAGATGAGGGGTGACATGCGCGTTAACCTCTCCCTCATCAGTGTCAAAGCTAAGAAAACCATCAACGTGATGATCGGAAATCAGTTTGGCACAAGCGTTAAACTGAAACCCCAACACACAAATGAAGATCCCTTAATTTCCCCTTTCACGGTTTCCATTAAATTCATCATGTCTGTCCGATGTGCCACTATAAACGTGTTGTATTCTGTGTGTGTATGTGTTAAGGCCCTTTAGTTGAAGCACAATGGTCAGTGACTTTGAGAGAGAATCAAATACCCCAAGGGCTCTGGAGCCATTACAGACTGCACGGCTGCTTTGATTGGCTGCATTCAGCTTCTAGAAAGGGAAACTGAGTTGTCGTGGCGAGTGCACAGGTAGCAATCACACACTTTGGCGTTCTTTTCAATGCGGCTCTGAACACATCTGTATTGAACGGCTGGATATTAAATCCCCACAGACACATGCACACGCTCCAGCATCGTCCAGAGCAGCTGCACGGTCACGTTTAAAAACGTCACACATCACACTGACTACAATCATACAGTCAATGCTTGTAAATAGATAAAGTGGTTTCTTTTTTATTCATTTATTTGCAGTGTTCATTTGCAAATTTGTTCATTTGAAACTTTGTAACAGTTTGGAAAGAATGTGGTGATGTTAAAAGGTAAGTTCATCCAAAAATTATAATATTTCTGTCATCATTTATGCCCCTCATGACTATTTCGTCTGTGGAACACAAAAGGAGATGTTAGGCAGAATGGTTTGGAACAGCATGAGGGTGAGTAAATGATTTTCATTTATGGTGAACTATCCCTTTAAGTGAATAATGTATTCATCAAACCAGGAACTACTTATAATTAGGGATTACCCGATACCATATTTTGGAGACGAGTACCGATACTTCCTTTTCGGTACTCGCCAACATCGGGTTTATTTATTTATTTTTTATGTTACATTGTTTTCAAATACAACACTGTAAAATTATAACACGTTATAAAATTTAACAGAAAAATATCTTTATAAAATAATCACTATAATCAAAACCATGAGAGCCGACCTGCTGACTTTATTGGTTTCAACAACTGTAACACAAATTAAAACCAAGATGTAAAGGCTATCAATAAGGATTATTTTGCAAATGTATGGGGGGATATTTAAGCAATATCACACGAGCAAGAGTGCTATATGGCCCTAAATCAGCACTGCTGTGATTTGGTCGTATGTAATCACAGCAGTGCTGATTTAGGGCCATTATAGCATGATTGCAAGTTTGGTATTGCTTATATACAACAGTTCAATGAACAAGTCAATTAAAAAAAATTAGGAAAAACTGAGTACGGTAATAAAAAACACATTTGTGCATGGAACTACTTTCTTACATAACGGATCAGAATCTACCGTTGCTGGTTCAAACCAAATGATGCGTCCAAGCCTTCGTTAGTAATTCAAAAGCGTCACTTTAGAAATAGTATCACGGCTTGGGCTGTTTCTAACAAGTTATTAGATAAACAAGGATGGTGTGTGTGTGTCTGTGTGTGTGTGAGTGAGTGAGTGAGAGAGAAAGAGAGAGAGAGATGGAGTGTGTGCGATCACCTGTTGATGATGCTGTAGTGTGTTAGTCAGCTTTCTGAAGATCAGCTTTATCAGTGGAAAAATAGCCGTCCAAACGGGGGTATTTCTCCCTATTTCGTGGTAGCCGGTGCACAAAATCTTTCACTACAGAAACCACAATCTCCTCCGCCATTTTAAACAGCATGTCCTCTCCAATGTGGAAACTCCAGTAAGAGGTAAGCGCCTTGAGTTTGTGTAATTAATCAGTCTGTTGTGTCTCTCAGCTGTGATGAGCCTTAATGCTGAAGTTCTTAGTTTAAAGCTGTTAAAAGCTATTTCCCAGCTTTAGTAGTGTAGTAGTAATCCGAGCGATCACGTAGTGCTGATGAATGAAAACACTGACTGATGCTGACTCACTTCACGTCACCTAATTGGCTTATATTACACACAAAAATGATCTTTTGCTGCCACCTGCTGGCTAACATATGTAATGTCAAGAGACACATACAGTAGCTCTTAACACATCTGCACTGCTCTTACACTTTAGTTTAGAATGGCACAAACACAAGCGGAGTGATATACACAGTGAAGCATCCGAGTGCTGATGGTGTGAGACCATCAGTACTCATGGATCGTCTCTCGTCCAATCAGATTCGAGGACCGGAACTAACTGTTGTATATTATATTTTATGAACAGAAGCATTTCTGCATGTTAACATGTACAGTATGGCCCATTTGATAATTTTTTTTTAACACACATTCCACATTCAACCGTTTAATTAAATTTTGTCATCAAAGGGTGTATAAATAAATGAATTCAATAAAACTTTAATCAAATGACATTGCATTAATTTGATCATATTAAGTGCTTATATACAGTTCCTCAAAATAAAATACTTAAGTTATTTGTGTTAAATAAAGTGCTGCACAACAGAGCATCACAGATATGAGGTATTGCGTAAATATAACACAATCATTTTATTATTATTATTATATTGAATATTACGCAACTAGTAACAACACAGTGTTGTTATACATTATTTTTGTCATATTTTTGTCCATTTAAATTAAGCTTTTATTTTGGCAGGATACTGAGTGAAGCTGGTTTGATGACAGCTTCACATCTCCGGAAAAGCAGGTCTGCAATGTGACTCAGTGTGATTTTAAACCGCAAAAGGCTGTGATTTAATTAACTAAATATGTAGTCTGTATGTGCACACTTTTTTCATTAAATTACAGCCTTTGCTGTTTAATAATCACACTAAGACACATCGTGGATTTCACTTGTGCACTGAATGTTTAAGCAACTCGTACATTATGGACTTCAGAGGATGAGTTGATGCCAACTCCAACTGTAAGACGACGGATTCTTCATATGCCACTGCCTGAACCTTGGACTTAGGACAGACCCCACCAAAACTCACCAAAATGACCTGCTGGTTGAACTGTGATGCACCTCATTGATCTCTGCCTGCATCACTTTTGTCTATTAATGGACTACAGTCTTATAATGGATTACATAGACTATCAATTAATTGCCAACAAAAGCCTTCATCAGCCAACTAACAAGGGACAATTCATCAATGTGAACTTCAAAGACATTAGTCATTAATCTTACAGTTCATACAAAATCTTTGTTTCAACACTGACCCTTAATACTTACCTAGTTTACTCATTTTAAACCATGACTTGCACTGCACACAAATAACTAATATTGGCATTATATTCATGATGCATGTGTGTTTGTTTCTCATTAAAACTTTGTTTACTGTTCTGCCGGTTCCCGCCTCCTCCTTGCCCATCCATGAACTGTTACAAATTATTATTTATTACAATTTTTATACACAATTTACAATCATATTTAATCAAACTACACAATGATGACTCTAAGACTTTATAGATATTACAGTTAAATTTTTTGTTAATGCATGATTTTCTGTAAAGCTGCTTTGAAACGATATGTGTTGTGAGAAGTGCTATACACATAAAAATGACTTGACATCAGATGGCATCGGGTTTTTTTTTTTTTTGTATCAGAGCCTATTTACACGTAAATGTACTTGAGCACAGTATCGGACACGATTCCGATACCATTATCAGTATCAGGTAGGGTTGTCCCGATACCATAATCATATCTTACAATACTATACCAGCTAAAGTATCACGATACCACACGATAGTGTGTTAATTCTTAACGCAGTTTGTCGCAGCAAAGGTGCTTCTTAGAAACTAGCCATTTCACGTGTTGCTCCGGAAGTGGCGAAAATAACAGATGGATGAACTGGGAGAAGGCTCAAATGGATCAAAATCGCCAGTTCAAACGGCAACGGTTTTTAACTTTTGTTCCATTATTTCTATTATTTGAATGTTGGTAACATAAAAATAGATATCGTAACGTTGAAAAGACTGTTTTGAGCAGCCGTTTCATTATTACAACCGCTTCAGCCCCCTCTCCTGATAAACATCAGAGCAAATGCAGATTACACATACACCGGTTCAGAGACGTGGTCAAACCGATCTGATCATAAGTGCGAAGTTACCACCACCATGCATTTGTAGCTGGAAAAAAATGAAACGAGTGCAAAGTTTGAATTTCTGAGAAACGATAAATCTGATAACGTTAAGATAAAGCATTTAGATTAAATGAAGTGGCACTAATCCATGTTTATTCTGCAGAGGCAGTGGGTTGCGTCCGAAGGGGTTTAATAAGGTTGATGGTGTTTCCCCGTTTGGCTTAATATCTCTGTAGACGTTCACGGCTGATGGGCTTTCCAAGTCTCATCAGGCAAAAACCCAAATCATTCCAAATCTCACTACGTGAATTGCTTTTTTTTTAAAAAAAAGCTTCTCAATCTCCAATGTTTTATTTAAATCCATGTTATGCATTAGGAGAAATGACCGCCAAATTAACACGCTGGGATTCAGACGTGTGTGTTTGAAGCATGGGAAAACCACACATTGAAAAATAAACAATATCATATAAGGGCAAATTCTAAACAGCATTTTGCGCTCTTAAAGGGCACTGCGTGAAGGGGACGCCACTCAAAAAGACATTTATAATGTTATTGCAGACATAGGTCTGATTCAAATGAAGGTCTTAGTGTAAATAATATTTACTACCGTACATACAGCATAACTTTAACATATTAACAGTACTACCGTTTAAAAAATACTGTGGCACCGGCAGTATTTTGAAGCTTTAGTATCGTGATACTACCGTAGCACTGGTATACAATGTAACCCTAATATCAGGACATTCCTACTTATAATAATTAATGCTGTTTTCATGCTCTTTCATAACCAAAATGCATGAGAACTTAACCGTATTTATAACTCCAAACAAGACAGACAACCATATTGTACTGCTGCATGAAGTTGGCCGTGCTGTTCTTAAGGTTCTGAGCATTGATGTTTTGATTCAAAAGGCGAGACATCACATGGAGACACTTGAGATGCCACAGGCACTTGAATCACTAAATGTCGTCTTCACAGACAACAGCAGCACTGAAGAAAAGGGCAAGACTGATAAAACGAGCTGAGAAACACTGAACTCTACAGAATGAGTGAGATACTGGCGCAACGAGAAAAAATAAAAAAACGGACCAGACATACAGCGAGTGAAAAAGACTTGACGCCTCTTAAGTGCTCTTGAAATGTAGAGGCTGGTCAGCGCAGTCGCATCACTTTTGTTCAAGACTTTTTGGGCTTGTCTCGACTGCGTCCCCTGTGTGTTTGTTACCAGAGAATTTGTGTGAATCAAGTGTCTCAAACAAGATTTCAATAGCATCAAAACATTTTGCTATCTCGTGTCCTAATGATGTCCACGAAAGAGACACCAACCGCAAAGAAGACAACAGTAATAGCGCAGTAGCTGTCTGATGCTAGCTTTATGGGCTTCTCTTCGTGGCCTCGTCGAGTTTAACAAGGCCGAGGGATCCCACTCTCATTACAGGCACTGGCACGGTGGGGGGGGGGGGGGGGCATTGTAAAAAGTTTCTCTGAATTATTCATTCGCTTGATTTTCCAACGCCTGAGGGGTGACAGTTTCTGCGAGTTCTACGGTTTTTGGAGCGCCCTTTCTCATGTTTACACTTTTTTTTTTTACTTTGTTAACCCCACTGTCACAGATTACATAATCACCTGATTGCAATCATTTCAGAACCTTTTACTTGACTGTTTTATTTTTATATTCGGTCATTATTAAAGGAATATTCCGGGTTCAATCGTGGTATAATGTTTATAACCAAAATTATAATATTGACTCATCCGTCCATTTCTTAAAAAAAAAAAAAAAGCAAAAATATGGGTTCCAGTGAGGCACTTACAATAAGTCAATGGGACCCATTTGTGGAGAGTTTAAAGCACTTACATTAATACTTCGGTTAAAACTTGTGTATTTGTGCTTTAAAGTTGTTTAAATCATGCTTGCATGCACAATGTGCAAAAATGAGTGAGATTACAAGGTTTATAGATTTACATCGTCATGGCAACCAAGTTGTAAAATTGGCTATAACTACACAGATGTGGTTAGTAAGTGATTTAATCACAGTAAAATCATGTTAACACACATATTGTTTATGTCTTGTGTCTATACTTTTGAAACAGTGAGTATTTTAATGTTTACAGATTGACCCCATTGACTTCCATTGTAAGTGTCTCACTGGAACACACATTTTTGCTTTTATTAAAGAAAAGGAGGGACGAGTCGAAATACATTTTTGTGGTAATCAACATTATGACACAAATGCTGTCAATTGAGCTTAACATGTATTGAACCCGGAATATTCCTTCAATAATGTTTTCATATATACTATGTTTATATAGTGTCCTTTTTTATCATTAAGATTTTTATATCTAGTTTTTTCCTGTAAAGCGCCTAGAGAAGCTACCTTTTAAGGTGCTCTATACTGTAAAAATAAAGTTTATTAAAAGCGTGATTACTGTGCACTTCAAATTCCAATCAGATTTTATTGTCTAAATAATAGAATTTTAAAGCATATAGAAATGCCATGAAAACTGCATTTTTGGTTCCTTCATGCAAAATAAGCACTCATGGGATTAATGGGAGAGCCTTAAAATAACATGTGAAAGTGAAGAATTTAAGACTTCCATAATATAATATAATATAATACTAAAGTTGACAGAAGAGAGACATTTAAAGTATTTGGATTTTTTTATTTTATATTATTTATATATGTCATTCTATCCTTGTGCAATATTTTTCAAGCCTTAAAAGGAAATCATGCACCCCTATTTTATTATAAGCTTTCAAGTTAAACATGAATGAACAACTTGTACTTAAAGGGGTATGACAATCCTCAGCCAAATTTTATAATCGTGACAGCCCTAACACTGAAACACTGACCACCCCAAACACCCCCATCGGTACTAACCGGAGGTTTCGTCGACACGCTCCTCCACAGTGTGCTCTTTCTGATGCACCCACTCGCTGTTGCATTTGAAGTAGATCTGCGTGGCGGGCGTGGCCTTGCAGTAGAGATTGACAGGTTTGTTCTTGACGATGTACGCCTCTTCTGGCTCCATCAGGAAGTGTGGGAGGGGCTCAGGTGGATCGGAAGGGAAGGTCTCTGGGAGCTCGCCCAATCCCAGATAGTCGTCATCTACAGATGGTGGAAAAAAAAAACAAGAGAAAACGAGGAGTTAGTCTAAAAACAGGAGTAACACCAGAGAGTTATTCCGTGTTTTATTGGGCGTGTTTATGCACATGTGTTTGCCTGGAAGGCTGCTTGAATGTGAGCTACTGTTCAAATAGCTAAAGCAAAACAGCACCAGTTGGCCATTACAGAGCAATTGTTGTCTGTAATCAACTGCAGGTCTGATGTTTTGTATGTAAGACCAGAAACACTACACAGGCACACCAATGCAAACAGAATTCTTGGCCAATGTGTTATCATTCATGTAGCTAGCTTTAAAAACATGTCAACAGTTTAATGAACAATTCAAACTAGTTAAACACTGTTGCACCGCCATGACAGAAGATCTTACTGTAGTTAACATTAATGACCGCTACAACACCCCTTGTGTTGTTCAGACACATGTCCTAATGCAATGATGTGTGAAATCAAGTGTTCTTTGTAAAGCCACTTTGGAACAATTTGTATAATAAAAAGCTAAAGGGTTAATCCATGTCAAATCAACCAAATTTCAGAAACTTCCCTGGCTGAAATGTTTACCTTTTCTGAATAAACAAGTAAAAAGGAATATTTCTACTTCAGACCTTTGTTTTGTTGGATGAGAAAAACTTAGCTTCATACCATGTGAACCACATTTGGTATTTTAACATTGAAAATAAGTCCGTTTTAACAGTTTTCAGATGGAGCCACATTGAGAGCTCCACATCTCTGGGATTCAACTATGTAGGGCCTTAAAAAAGAAAACAGAAAAAGAAAGGTTTGTTCTGAACCAGAATCTAAAAGGATATTAAGATATCTTTAATACTTCTGGTGTTATTGGCACTCCAATTTTCGAAAAACAACACAAAAACGTTTTTTTTCCCATTTTTGGACTTGCACCATTAGCATATAATGCAACAACTGTTGCTGAAGTCAACTGATATTAGTAATAGATCTACCAATCTGTGTGTAAAAATGAAATCATGACACTGACATCTTTCTAAGGTTATTTTTTCATCTTGTAGTTTTGCTCCAAAATCATAAGCGAAAATTGTCATTTTGACCCCTTCTTCAAAATAACGGGTTACTTAGTAAATACTGAACATGACATGTCATATTTTGTAATTCTTTTATCAGTATAAAATTCTCAAAAGCAAAATTTTCCTGAGTGACTGCAGCCAGGTCTCCTAAGCAACCAAATTGGCCCGGTTGCTAGGGAGGGTAGAGTCACATGGGGTAACCACCTCGTGGTCACTATAATGTGGTTCTCGCTCTCGGTGGGGTGTGTGGTGAGTTGAGCGTGGATGCGGCGGAGAATAGCGTGAAGCCTCCACGGTAACGCGCTCGAAAAGCCACGAGATAAGATGCGCGGATTGACGGTCTCAGACACGGAGACAACTGAGATTCGTCCTCCACCACCCGGATTGAGGCGAGTCACTACGCCACCACGAGGACTTAGAGCGCATTGGGAATTGGGCAAATTTTTGAGTTGTCACGGAACGACCCTGTAGAAATAAATTAAACCAATTATTTTGTTCACTTACTTGCATTTTTAAGTTTGAGGTCTAAAACAGAATATCTGGGTTTTCATTATTGCTGTCTTTTTCAAGCAGGTTGATGTGGTTGATTTAATTCCACACATATTTGTGTTGCAGACAGTTAGTCGTCCCCTGTAATTACGCCTCGCTTTCATCAGAGCGACTGCTTCACCTCGCCTCACCGATGACTTACTCATCAAACACACACCTATATTTATCTGATGCTGGATGAGCAACAGACCTCTTGGTGAAGAGTAAACAGACAGAGGCAATCAACATCCCCTTTGAAAAATAAGAAACAGCACTTGAGACGGAATCTGCACAATACGTCCAATAGCTCCGTGTTTGTGGGATACTCAAAGATCTGGCCTCTGATTCGATGCATCTCTACAAGAGGTATGTGAAAAGCCATTTGCAGTCCCATTCGTCACCTCCGAATACATTTTCTATTCTTAACACCCGACTGCCAGGCATCAATTATTTATAGGGAACGAGAATTAATCTGGGGAGAAACACATGGGAGAGTTCAAAACGCCACACTGTCACGTTGGCCGAACCGGGTCTCTGTGTCGAACTAATCTTGTCAGGACGCATTGGTGACATCACATCAATTTCAGCCATGATGCTGCGGACCTGTCGAGGCGTCTGTGTCTGTCGGGTCTAGGGTGAGTGTTAGGTGAACAGTGAGATGGAGGTAAACGGGTATGACTGCATTAGCACATTGAGCCTCAGGGGTTTCTGGGTAGAGAATGTCTGTTTTTCATCACAGGTTGCTCTTAAATCACACCTGCCCTGTCATCAGACCCTAATCATCTGCTAATAGAAGGGGAGCCATAAACTCAGCTTGACCCTGACGCTTGGACTAACTTACACATGTGTGTGTGTACTTTTTAAAATAACAAGAATCTGTGTTTAAACAGCCTCTCAGGGCTTATTGCTATAGCATATGAATGCGTATCGCCTGGTAACACACAATATAAAAGAAAAATAACTAATGAGGTCTTATAAAAATCACAAGTTTCTCCAGAACAGCAATGAGAGGAAATAAAGACTTCTGCTGAAGTCTCCTGCTTCACAGATGTTTCCCCTAAGAATAAGACCTCAGTAATCTCAGGTGACTCTTTTTTGTTGAGATTTGCTCATGATGCCAAAGTCTGGGATTGCAATATTATGTCAAGTATTTCTCATCATATTCTTCCAAGATCAAATGCTTAACCATACAAAATAATTTTAAAGCTTACTGCATAACAGTAATTGCATCATCTGTGTCTCTTTAGTTGTCCAAAGGACTCATAGAAAAAAAATGTAAGATGATTCTTAAAATCATCATAAATTCATAATAAAACCCTTAAATACTTATGGGTGATATGGCTACAAATATATATATATATCTTGATATTTTCAGCCTATTGACAATATTCAGTATCTCTCTTTACAATTATGTATTATAATTTTTTTTTTTTATATAAAAAATGTAGCAAACAAGCATTGCGAGCAAAAAGAAATGTCTAAATGAATAATGCATTTAATGAAAAAAAAAAATAATGGGTATATTTTTTTTTTTCACTAAATGAAAAAAATAATTAAATTTAATCATTTTAATTTATAAGCACCATTATAAAAGAGTACATAGTAATAAAAAGCATTATTTACCTACATATATTTTTTATAAAATATTTTTTTATGAATGAACAGTGTGCAAAAACTACATTTACTTAATTATTTTTTGTGATGATTAAGGATTAATAATCACATTTGGCCATATCGTGATTCTAATGTTGTTCTTATTAATTGTGCAACCCTGAAGGATTGTAAAAATCAGTCTAATGATGCACTCTTTAGGAAGCATTGTGGACAAATAAAGTGCATAAAAATCATTGTGATATTCACAACATTGATTTTACATTGCCAGCAAAATCATCACGATTATATTATGAATATTCAATATATTGCTCAGACCTATAATAACTGAAATCAACATTAAGTCTAGGGCTGAAACGATTAGCCTGCGTTAGACAATGTTGACAATAAAAAATTGGCAACAAAAATTGTCATTGTCGAATAGTCATTTGATCTCATTTAAGGTAACATGAGATCACATTAAACTCTACTGATGACGTGTGAGAGCAGCACTGCAGTTCACGACTGACTGAGGAGAGGAAGAATTACACCGATCACAGATGAACTCTAAACTTTCCAAACAGCTTCAGCTGATGTACATCAAAGTATGAGAAGCACTCTCGTTGTGGAATAAGTGGAGCCGGAGCTCTTTAAAGTAAACACCCCGGCGTTACACCTTTAATGCAGTTATATTTCATGTGTTATAGCTTTATTAAAGTTCAAGATCATGTAAATAACGACAAACTCCAAAACTAGCATTTCTCTGTGTGGTCAGCGCCTCTTCTACGAGTTGTGTGAATGTCCCGATCTAAGGGGGAGAGATTGAAACTGCACCGGCTGATGCACACTCTGTCACGGGACGCTCATCCCTCGAGCGCACACGCTTAATGCAGCTGGATTATAACGTGATGACTCGTGACTTATTGAATCATAATATGTGTGTCACTGTGCATTTCTTATCGTGAAGAACATTGTCAATACGCAGCTTTATTAATAAGAGAGAGTTTGTTTTTTTTGTGAGTTAAAGATGGATTGAAGTGAACAGAAAGGTGAGAGAGGGTAGTCTTCGCCCCATTATACACCGCAACAAAATACGTTTATGATTTGTTTTTGTTTTGGCTTGTTTTCTAATATAAATATCTAAAACTCCTTTAAAACAACGTACATTTACTTTAGCAGATATACTGCAGAAGAACAAATTATTATCTGAGAATGTTGAATATAATATTAAAAATACAAATATTTTAAAATATCTAAAAATCCTTTAAGAAAAGATGCATTGATTTAGACAAGATATGCAGACTTGCTTTTAGAGAATAGATCTTGAATACGAGTATAGTTAGTCTTTACTGCACTCGCAGAAGTAACCAAGTGAAAAATACACTTATATATACAATACACTTATATTAAAGATACATTCTCTTAAAGCACGTCTAAATATCTTATATGCTGCTTCTCAGGTGAATGCATCTTTTTTTAAAGGATTTTTAAACCATTTTAAATGGAAAACAAGACAAAAACTCTTGATAACACTAGTTTTACTATTTACTTAAAGTATTTTTCTCCTTTAATTCAGTGAATGTCATTTAGAGGTATTTTTAAAAGATGATTTTGTCCTCTTTATTATTAGTAAGCATGTTTAATACAACCTCGGGGCACAAGCTGAATAATCGGTTAAGAGCTAATGATTAATCGTTGCAATAATCGCTGAATAATCGTTAGATTAATCGATTATCAAAATAATCGTTAGTTGCAGCCCTAAGTAAGTCTCTTGAGCAAAGAAAGTGAAACCTCTGAGAAACAACAGCTTCATCTGGGACCTGTAGAATCGAGGTAAAGGTGCTATACTTTTTAAACATCTGGCACAGGACTCTAACGTTGTGCATACAGGAAAATGGTTCCCATCAGCCATGTTCACCCTGCGGGCCTGAGCTCTGGGAGGGGGGGGGGTATGTGGGGTATTTAGGGCAGTATCTGAAGAGAGCAGAGCAGGTTTATCAGCTAAACAATTTGCTCTGGACCAGAACCATGACCCGCTAAAACTGCCAGACTCATTGAACACGATCATTATCTCAGTCACACAAACATGTGTCCAAACACAGTTTAAGCTCATATGACTTGTGTTCTTACACAGACACACACACGTTTGCACTTGTTATCAAAATGGGCACTAGACTCCAATAGTTATTTTATACAGCTAGTTCAAATTACAATAGACTAACCCAAAATCTAACCCTAAAAGAAAACTTTACATTACACCCTTGACAGTCCTCTCAGTCTCATAACGCTCTCAGACCCCCACCAGCGTTCCAGACCTTGACCTAAAAACAGCCTCCTAGAACTCAGGACACGGATGGAGCGGCGCTCTGTCCGTCTGTCTCTTTAACAGTGTCTCTCGCAGCGGGGACAAGAGACCAGACAGTGGCATGAAAGACTTTGGCATGCTCTCACTGCATGCGAGCTCCAATTCATCAACATCCATCGCACCAGAAAAAATAAATAAAAGAAAATAAAAGACCCTCTCTGGCGAAAAGCACTTGAGAAATTGAAAACACACACATACAAAAAAAAAATGCCCTCACGCCAACAAGCCCCGACTGATTCAGAGCTCTACAGTGGGCAAAAGACAGAGAGAGAAATAGATTACAGTTACATTCAGTAGTGCATCAAACCTATAACGTGTTCCGTAACGTAGCACATGCGTCATCGGGGCACACACTAAAGATGTCCAACAACTGACCAATAGATACATGAGTTCATCTAGATTTTTTTGTAAGCTTCAATATATTTTAGTAACGATGTTTTAAAGGGAATGAATTTAGAGATGCAACTGCTCAGAGGGTTTAGCAGTATTCTGTTAGTAGCTGGGTTTTCATTCAAGTATTTGTATGCAAATTTGGGGATATGGCACATAAATGCTAGATGAAGTGACAATTTTGTTCCCTTAAGCACATGGGATGGAAAAGTTGCTACATTAACATATTGTTTTTGCTATACTGCAATTCTGCACATACGTTAAATCCTCAACTCAGATGGACACATTTCCACTGTAACTGTAACTGATGGTGTGAGACTGTTAGCATGATAAATCTAGGGATGGGCGGATGGATCCTGAAGTATTGATACTTCCCATACTGATCCTAACATAAAAAACAAAAACAAACATTGATTCTAAAGTTATGTTTTAAACTAATGATTTGATTATTTACTGACCATGAAAATGAAGGCATATCATAAGATTTGAAGCTAATAAATAAACTAGGATCTGTAATAAACATGGTAATAAACATGTAATATACATTGTAATAAGCTACATTTATTTTTAATCGGTAGTGTGACATTTATTACAAGTTTATTTCAATTACAATTCTATAATGTTCTGTAATTGTGGTTAATATATGATAAAACAGGAGTCAAATTTTGTGTTTAGGCCTAAATATATATACATACACACTCATTGGCCACTTTATTAGGTACACCTGTACATCTACTTATACATGTGATTATCTAATCAGCCAATCGTGTACCAGCAGTGCATGAAATCATGCAGATATGGGTCAGGAGCTTCAGTTAATGTGATCTCAGTGATTTGGACCGTGGCATGATTGTTGGTGCCAGACGGGCTGGTTTGAGTATTTCTGTAACTGCTGATCTCCTGGGATTTTCACACTACAGTCTCTAGAGGGTAAAGAGAATGGTGCCAAAAACAAAAAACATCCAGTGAGCGGCAGTTCTGTGGACAGAAATGCCTCGTTGATGATAGAGGTCAATGGAGAATGGCCAGACTGGTTCGAGCTGACAAAGTCTATGGTAACTCAGATAACCACTCTGTACAATTGTAGTGAGCAGAATAACATCTCCGAATGCACAACATGTCGAACCTTTGGTCGGATGGGCTACAACAGCAGAAGACCACGTTGGGTTCCACTTCTGTCAGCCAAGAACAGAAAACTGAGGCTGCAGTGGGTCTACCATTGGGTACCTCAGCAGAAATCCAGATTTTTCAGATCAGGTGATGTTTTTCCAATCATCTACTGTTCAGTTTTGGTGAGCCTGTGCCCGCTGAAGCCTCAGTTTCCTGTTCTAAGCTGACAGTAGTGGTACCCGGAGGGGTCTTCTGCTGCTGTAGCCCATCCGCCTCAAGGTTAGACGTGTTGAACATTCAGAAATGCTTTTTCTGCATAGAAGTGTTGTAACATGGTTATTTGGGTTCCCGTCAGCTTCCTGTCAGCTTGGACCAGTCTGGCCATTCTCCTCTGACATCTGTCATTTACATTTACATTTATGCATTTGGCAGACCCTTTTATCCAAAGTGACTTACAGTGTAATTATTACAGGGACAACACCCCTGGAGCAACCTGGAGTTAAGTGCCTTGCTCAAGGACACAATGGTGGTGGCTGTGGGGATCGAACTAGCAACCTTCTGATTACCAGTTCTGTGCTTTATCCCACTACGCCACCACCACCACCACCACCACCATTAACAATGGTGGTTTCCATCCACAGAACTGCCGCTCACTGGATGTTTTTTGTTTTTGGCACCATTCTCTTTACACTCTAGAGACTGTTGTGTGAAAATCCCAGGAGATCAGCAGTTACAGAAATACTCAAACCAGCCCGTCTGGCACCAACAATCATGCCACGGTCCAAATCACTGAGATTTAATTTTTCCCCATTCTGATGGTTGATGTGAACATTAACTGAAGCTCCTGACCCATATCTGCATGATTTTATACATTAAGTAGATGTACAGGTGTACATAATAAAGTGGCTGCTGAGTGTATAGATATAAAGACTTTTAAAAAGTATTTAAAATAACCCATTTTAACCCAAGAACTCTCAAAACAAATCCATTTAATATAAGCATTGATTTTGGTATCAGTAATATTGGCCTTGACAGTAATTGGCATCAGATCGATAGGATAGATAAGAAAATAAGTGCTATCGCCCACACCAGACAAACCCCACTCAAGAGAAGTCTTTAAATGAAATTTATACACCTATATATATATATATATATATATATATTTTTTTTTTTTTCTCTTTTATCTTGTGGCATCTTGTTTTTTTTTTTTTGTTTTTTTTAGCATGTTGTGGCATGAGCATTGACATTAAGATTAGCATAGTTCAGCTTTTAAAAACACATTTCAAGACCCTTGCGTTCTGTTTCTATTCTGTTGTGCTCAATTCATTGGTTTCGAAAATCAATAATGTGTGTGAACACCCCTTAACACGCACCTGATTGCCCAAAACCAGTGTAATTAACAGGGTTTTCTTAAGACCATTTTGTCTAACAGTTGTTTAAACAGCCCACTGACTACTTAAATAAGAAAAGAGGTAGTTTTGAACATCTCCATCACACACAGTGGGCATTCACACCTGTCTGTCGGTCAGCCCATGTTAGTTGTGTTTGGGAGTCATCTGAGGTGCAGTGGGCAGTCGACCCTCTCCAACAGAACATTGTAGTTTTGGCACAGCGGCCTGAGGGGGTAGGCGTTGGTCTCTGCACCGTCTGCATGCCGTCACGCCGGGGGGAAAAACTTCACGCCAGGCTGCCATGCTTTGATGCTGGTGAAGTGGGATGTAATTCGAGTGTGGAACTGTTATCACAGTCACAATCTAGAAAACTGAACCACGCCTTCCCCTTGGAACAGCAGGACTGTGTTTTCCACAGAATTAAAAAACAAAAACAAGAAGAATAAATGGGCATAAAAGAGTCTGACCTTGAATAATATATGAGCTGTTGTCACAAGCCGAGCGTCTCTTAATTACCCACAAGCTTTGCGTTAGCAGTCGCACTGCGCAGCCACCGCTTGAACTTTGTCACCTTTGGAAAAGTAGAACAACACGCTTAAGGCAATTAGCGTTTCATCTCCTCTGATGTTTTTTTTCTTCTTGAAATCACTCCTGAAATGCAAGTAGTTTGTTGTTTTTATGGTGCCATGTGCCTTTACCATCAAATCACAAATTCTCTGCTGTGATTTTAATCAGAAATGTCCCAAATTGCTTCCATATGAAGAGAGATTACAATTTAATTTCTATTAGAAAACGCACAAGTGTTTTCCATGTGATAATGTTACACCACAGTAGTTTAATAACCGAAGAGGCTTTTCTAATCATATAAATATGATTATGACGCTCATGTTATTGTCCATGCATTATTGTCCAGGCATGACACCCTGCTGGGAAAAAACAGCTTAACCCGGTTTTAGGTGGTTTGATGGTCTTTAATAGGCACCAAGCTGCTTTACACTGGTCAGGCTGGTCTGTTTTATAAGGTTTTTTTTGGCACTTAGCTGGTCAGGCTAGAAGACCAGCTAAAACCACCTTAGGCTAGTTTAAACATGTTTTCAAGGAGGGTTATGATACTTTTTTTGTGCATAAATCAAACTGAAACAACTCTTTAAAGGAAATAATTATACTTTGACATCAATATGCAACACATTTACATACTGTATGTAAATATTGAGAGCAGTATACTAAGAAAATCATCAGTGTGTCTAATCCACTAATGTGCTTGGGAAACTGGAGCCAGATTGAATGTATGAACAGAGAGAGAGAGAGAGAGAGAGAGAGAGAGAGAGAGAGAGAGAGAGAGAGAGAGAGAGAGAGAGAGACATGGGCGTGCGGTATAGAAGGTCAATGAGTGTGAAGAAAGACTGAATATTCCGGCAAAAACTTTTCAATTGGATTTCTCCTGCTGGAATGCTTCATGAAAATGAAACGGGCGTTTCGTAAGCTCGGATATGCAAGTCGAGCAGCGAGGTGACCCGACAGATCACAGTTAAGAGCCGTTCACTCCACTGCATACTGCATGCGTCTCCTGCAGACCGGCCTAGGCTTCAGGAACTGCGGATGAACTCGACGCATTTCGATTAGATGAGCTGAAAGAGCAGACTTCTAAAGACTTCCAGTGTTTACAAAGACCTCCACACAGTCTGCATTGATACGTTTGTCACAGAATTTTCTGTGCAAAGTCCTAAATATTACAGGAAAGGAAATTTCACGACAAATAATCATTATCAGTCATTCTGCATGTAAATACGGTGTTGGACATTGTTAGTAGACAAATTAAATAAACTAGTGAGAGTGGGGGCCTGGGTAGCTCAGTGGTAAAAGACGCTGACTACCACCCCTGGAGTTCCCAAGTTCGAATCCAGGGTGTGCTGAGTGACTCCAGCCACGTCTCCTAAGCAACCAAATTGGCCCGGTTGCTAGGGAGGGTAGAGTCACATGGGGTAACCTCCTCGTGGTCGCTATAATGTGGTTCGTTCTCGGTGGGGCGCGTGGTGAGTTGAGCATGGATGCCGCGGTGGATGGCGTGAAGCCTCCACACACTGCTATGTCTCCGTGGCAACGCACTCAACAAGCCACGCGATAAGATGCACGGATTGATGGTCTCAGACGCGGAGGCAACTGGGATTCATCCTCCGCCACCCAGATTGAGGCGAATCACTACACGACCACGAGGACTTAAAAGCGCACTGGGAATTGGGCATTCCAAATTGGGTGAAAAAGGGGAAAAATCCACGCACAATTTTACTTTCTAAATTACTTTCAAAATAAAAATCTGAAATTCCTTTTCAGATACAACGGTCCACATTGATTGGTTCTTATATCTTTTAAGCCCAGAAATAGTTGTGTACCCGTTCTAATGCATGATGCGCAGTTTTCTGAAGTTTATGTGCGACTGATAGGACCACTCTGCAATTGCCTGAAGTACTGCTCTTTAAAGGATGCTTTCTGTTGTGACTAATGACTAAAAGCTGAGCATAATTATAAATAGTTTATTTTACCATCTCTACTTTTATGGTCACTTATTACATTTATCACACTCTCTACATAAGGGGTTAGTTTTATTTAAAAAAATAAATAAATAATAAAAATGAAAGATTCTGAAAGCTTCTTTTAATGTTTGACACAAAGTGGACCCATTCTTACTTTCTTCTCAAAACATTACCCGCTTACATGCTAAAAGGGTCATGATGCGAGTCTCATCAATTGTTTGGGCTTCTCAATCAGCACGCAACTGAATGAAACAGGTAAGAGTTAGATTACACTGTGTAACAAATATTTGTTTTTTTTCCACCTGGGTAGTAAGTGTTATTCCCTAATTGCTTATGCCTCAAAAGTATAGAAAATGGCTATTATTCCCCATAAACTTTGCTTTTGTGACCAGGACAGTGATATTTTAAAATGTACCTATTTCCAATGAGAAAACGGGCGAATTTGTGTGTCTTCGTTCAGAAAAAAACAACATATGAATCCAAATGAACATGTACTTATACTAAAGTAATATTCAAAGCCGTGCTGGTCCATAATGGTAACAAGTACCCATCTCTTCCCCAGACTTTGGTCCCCTCACTCGGTGCACCTCAAACAGGATTACAACAACATTAAGACCTTGCTGGACGCCTTGAAGTATGATGAGTACGGCTGGGAGGTCATAGGAGACTTCAAAATGGTGGCATTCCTGATGGGACTCCAAGGTGGTTTTACCAAGTTTCCCTGTTATCTTTGCCTTTGGGACAGA
Organism: Myxocyprinus asiaticus; assembly: GCF_019703515.2. Lineage (NCBI taxonomy): Eukaryota > Metazoa > Chordata > Actinopteri > Cypriniformes > Catostomidae > Myxocyprinus > Myxocyprinus asiaticus. The sequence goes on along the minus strand of NC_059385.1, from coordinate 1,130,940 downwards.
AGGGACACTAAGACAGCGGACCGAGTTCTCTGTGTGGAGGAACAACATCAAGTGGGAGCCACTGGTGGACCCCCTGAAGGTGCTGATGCCACCACTGCACATCAAATTGGGCCTTATGAAACAATTTGTCAGAGCTCTAGATAAGGAGTCGGCAGCCTTCAAGTACCTTCAAGACTTCTTCCCTAAGCTGTCTGAGGCAAAGGTCAAACCCGGTGTCTTCGTCGGACCACAGATAAAGAAGGATTTTGGATTCATATGTTGTTTTTTCTGACTTTATGTGAACGAAAAGACACAAATTTGCCCGTTTTCTCATTGGAAATAGGTACATTTCAAAATATCACTGTCCTGGTCACAAAAGCAAAGTTTGTGGGGAATAATAGCCATTTTCTATACTTTTGAGGCATAAGCAATTAGGGAATAACACTTACTACCCAGGAACAGTAATAGTGTTATCATACAGGTGTGAGGGACTTCAACGACATTCTTCTATTGTTCGCTTTTGTTCGTGCGTCAATGATGCCAAGATCTTGTTTGGATTTTATTAAAAGTTCATCACTGAGAAAGTTTGCTCGCAGACTTGGTTGCACCAAACAGCACAAAAAGCCTCATGAATGGACACGAAGTGACTGTTTCACACCTTTCCTTGCAAATAATATCACAAAAAAAGGGAAGCGAGAGCTAGAAAGTGCGCATCCGCATGCATGGTTGCCAAATTGCACAAACTAAGTATAACATTCGGCAGAATATTTCCAAATTTGCACAAGTATAAACCTCTAATTGGGAGGTTGCATCTCTAATCTGGAAACTCTGAGCATGTTAAAAGCTTGTGGAGGCGTGTTGGATCCCAGATAATTTGAATATCTAATCAAAAATGTTTTCAGGATAAATGAGCCGCGCGGGCCAGATTAAAACATGTGGAGGGCCGGATCTGGCCTGCGGGCTGTAGTTTACCCAGGTCTGCTTTAAGAACATTATTTTAAGTATGAATAGCATACTTTCAATCATGATATATTAAAACGTGCAGAGATAGAGAGAGAAGATACATATAAACCAGTTTAGGATGAATACAAATTAAAACGTTTTTTCAATTTGAGTCAAAAAGTCAGACAACATTTGGAATTTTACGTCAATGGTTTTTTTTTCTTCAATTGAGTAAAGGAGAGAAAACCATCTGTTACCTCAACCTCTGATCATGTGAGCCGAAATCAAAGCTTCATCTTCACAACAAGATGTGCCAAAGATCTGTGTGAGGAACTCATAAACCAGGTGCTCAAAAGAACCAGGTTCTTTAAATAAAGACGTTGAGTGCTTTGTAACTCACCACACGAAAGCAAAACCCTTTGAAAGAAGCTCTGTGTGAGATAACCACCTAAAACAAGTGTGCTCCTCTCCATGATCATCCGATAACATTCATGTAAGAACACAAACACGATTGCGCTCAAACGCAACGAGATACAGCTGTGAGATCAGGCAAATGTGGAGTTTATAAAGCTCTCAAGCTCCCATTCATCTGCCGTATCTCATCGCTGCCCAAACATCTTCAAAGGCACAGCGTACATCCTAAAAACAACACCGGGCCCCACATGTACAGCCAGCAGCTCATGTGTGTCCTAACTATCCATTCTGATGGGAGCTTGTGGGGAATAAATGATGTGGGAAGTATACTCGGAGTCTCTCAGTTCAGGTTCACCGGAAGCCTTCGGCAACAACATGTCTACATCACCCAAAGTCTAATTGTTTTTTCAATTAAGAGCAGCTTTCCTAGAGCCGCTCAGGCTTCAGTGCATGCAAAATTTGATCTAGATTGTCAGTGGATTTCCAATATGTGTAAAAGCAGTTGATAAAACGCTCCGTCTCAGGGTAGTGCATGCTTTGATGAGGTTTTGCGAGCGCATGCGGCATCTTTGAGTTAACACTGGAGCTGAGAGCGACACCTGAACACAGGAAGAATATATCGCAATAAACCTGGAATTGGGAAGTTGTGTGCTTGAATGCATTCAAAACGGCATCACCAGCACGCTGTCAAATCAAGAGAAAACATGACATGTTTGAGCGAGCTGCTGGATGGAATAACATGATTTGAGGAAATGAATCCTTCAAGTGTGAGAGCGGTTTCCTCTTGAAATACTGACAGGTATTCAGGGAAATGAAGTCAGCATTTTGGCCAAGGAAGAAAATCTCTCCGTTTACATCAGCCACATGACAGCGGTGTTTCCTGAAACACTATTATCTTCAGCGCAACAGCAAAATACATTTTACTTTACCCGAGATGCGAGTTTGGAAATGAATTGGATGTAATGAGATATAAAGTCTGATACAGCGAAATAATTCAGACAATAAATATGCAACATCTTTCTATTGTGTTGTGGCCGGTTGCACGCAAAATAAAACAGGCAACCGTTATCGCCTCATTCACAGACAAACGAGTCTTACGAACTGGTATGTTTAATGAATCAGGCAAAATGACTCAACGCTCAAAAGATGAATCGGTCTGATGAATAACCCACTCAAAGCGGTTTCTGAATGAACATCAGACTCACTAAACTTTTTACTTTCTCTTACCCCAGTTAAGTACGCAGAGTCAAATAAACTTGTAGGTTTGATCAAAATCGGTTCAAATGGTGTGAGTTCAGGGTGGGACAAACGTTTTTATCCAACCAATGTCAGATAGAGGGATTGTTTGGGAAAACCTGTTTGAAAAAAGTACTTATTTTGCAAATCCATTTAAAATATATTCAAAAATATTGTAATAGACCCCATTTTAAAAGGAATATTCCGGATTCAACACAAGTGAAGCTCAATCGACAGCATTTGTGTCATAATGTTGATTACCACAAAAATGAATTTCGACTCGTCCCTCCTTTTCTTTAAAAAAGCACAAATGTGTGTTCCAGTGAGACACTTACAATGGAAGTCAATGGGGTCAATCTGTAAACATTAAAATACTCACTGTTTCAAAAGTATAGACACAAGACATAAACAATATGTGTGTTAACATGATTTTACTGTGATATAAGATCACTTACCGCATCTGTGGAAAGTTAGAATTTTTGTTTAGCCAACTTTGTTGCCATGGCGACTTGGGATGTGCACGAGTAATCGATTAATCGAGTACTTGTTTTGCTTTAAATAATCGACTAGTAAAAACACTATTCGAATATTGTGATTTGATTTTCCTTTATGCCTTTGTGCCTGTGGATACATGATGTTGTTAAAAGAATAGTTCAGCCAAAAAGAAAAGTGTCATTATTTTAAAGGTGCAGTATGTAAGATTCAGAAACCCTTGTTTTTAGTGACACCTGTGGCCGTTAAGTGAACTGCAGCAGCTACCTGTTGCTCGTGCTCGTGCACACACTCCATAGGGATGCGAGCGAGCGAGCATCGACCAAAACAATGACGTAACGTACAAACAGACTGAACGTGATCCACCGGCATTATGCTGACAGATGAGGAAGCATAATTAAAATTACACAGTTATGATTGTTTTACTACAAACTTTGAGACTGTATATTATATTTGACTCTCCAGTGCTGGAACAGGGCTAAAACAAAGTGTGGATATAGGTCTGACTATGCGAGACTGTAGTTTGAAGTAATCACTTTTCTTGGCATGATACATTGACTGCATTTATACGATAGCCTATGTCGGCGTTAGCTAGCTAGCCAGATTTATCAAAAGCTGTTAGCTAAATTTGGCGGATGATGACAGTAGCTGTTTATAAAATAGACTGTACATTATAAATATGTTGACACAATTCAGTATTGATGTGATCACAACTGTCATGTTGATATATCGATGCACTATTGTTTTATAATAATAGAATGTATATATTTTCTGTATAACCAAGTTACGTTACACTAATGAATGGAGATTTTTGCATTATCTTGAACACTGTCTAGCATTCATTTCATGTGTTATTGTAGTTTAGCTAAAATTACCCAGATCAATCCTTATGGCACTATATCTCACATGCTTTGCAGTTATGCAAGTTTACCTGTCCAGTAAGAAGAACGCCAATTCAGGGTCGGTTTTGATCCCCAAAACTGAACGAAGGTCCCTCCAGGAATCAAATGCCCTGCCGATGTTCACTCTAGTTTTCGCTCGACCACGATCACGTTCCCGCTTAGCCAGACGGGATTCAGTAGATAAATGGTTTTTTTGTCTTACTCTGAGTTTGTGTAGGAGTCGGTGTTGTGCTGGGAGCCGGACGTTTGCTGGATAACATCTCTAAGATAACGTTATCTAGTGTTGCAGTTTGTTGTCGCTGTTGAATAGCGGAAGAGAAGCACTGAGGCTCTCGGGAGTGCACATAAACGTCACATCCTTTGGATTTTCCCGGCAAAACCGACCCGCTCCCTTCACATGAAAATCAGTCTACAGGCTTTAATAGGCAACATAGGAAGTCTGGGTAGGGCTCATTTTTTAAGTTGCATTACAAGCCGTTCACACATTGGCAAAAAAAGGCGAAGATTACATGAAAAGTGTTACATATTGCACCTTTAAGTGATGGTATCACTTCAGAAAACTTGGAATGCATGTTTCTATTTGTAACATGTTTTTTGTCATGTTTAAATCAGTTGAATTTTGTTGTTTATGCATAGTGCTCTTTTTTTTCTTTTCTTTTTTAAGAAAAACATGTTTAAAAGGTTGAGGGTTGAACTTAAATTGTAAATATTAAGTGCTTGATTAGTCGTTTTTTTATTTTTTATTATTAGTTAAGGGACTTTACAAAATTACTCTAAATGCCCATCTCAATGATGACGTAATGGCGTAAACTCTTTAATCCCACAAAAACACTCATTTAAACAACTTTACAGCTCAATAATACACAAAGTGCTTTTATAAATTTATAAGTGTCACATTTCTTCCTTTGAACCTTCCAAAAATTGGCCCCATTGACTTCCATTGTAAGTGCCTCACTGGAACACAGATTTCTGCTTCTTTTTTAAGGAGGAACGAGTCGAACTCGGAAATTTTCTTTAAGTAAAAAACTATGAACATATGTTATAAAAATAGTACTCTTTTGTTTAGTATGTAATTAGGGCTAATTATTGGGGTGTGGAAGGGGACTCAATGCAAAACAGATGTCTGAGTGTCGTGATATCATAAGGACACACACACACACACACACACACACACACACACACACACACACACACACACACACACACACTCGTGCAGCTTCATACTGATCCTCAACATGTGCAATAGTGCAGCCGGCTGACAGAGCCGTGAAAGATAAGCTCGATTCTATCTGTGTGCGTCCAGATTTATGGTCCTCAGGAAAGCAGTGCATCACCCTCAACGCTGCTTCTCTTCCATCAGGAGAGAGTCAAGCATGAACGACGATGAACGGTGGCATAAATCCTCCGTCCCTCCCTCCCTCTCTCTCTGTGCTCGTTTCTGCTGCTGCATTCAAAGCAAGAATGGTGAGCAATATAAGGTGTGGCAACTTCAAACGCTGAACGTCTCCCATTTAGTGCTCATGGCAAAAAGGGACTTCAGGATGTCAGTCACACAATTCTGACATCCAAAATGATCCATGACGCGTCACTGTCAACGTGACCCGCGCGTTTGCCGTTACATAAATAAACTCACTGACAAAGTGTGGAACATTATAACTTATGAAACCGAAGAAATCGACTTGGAATCTTAAACTTACATCTCTTTCATTGCATTTCACAAAAGCAAATGCTTATGAAATGGCGATGTCAAAATGGTTTGTCATACGACAAACACGTGCTGTCAGACCTGATCGTGATTATTTGATCTAACCACAATTAAGATCACTGTGCACGTCAAATTTCAATCACATTTTACTGTACAAATAAAGGAATTTTAAGCGAATGTAGAAATGCCGTCTCATTTTCTGGTGTAATTGCAATACGCGAGCGCTACAAATTAACTCGTCTCACTCAGACCTCATGAACCCTTACCCTGATTTAACGTTTAAAATAATATTTTGCAGGTCGTTCTACCCCTGTGCAATATTTTACAACTTTGAGCCTTAAAGGAAAATCACATATTCCCATTTTACTATATGATACAACGTTTCATTCCAGTATGAATAAACAAGTTCTTATAGGTGTATTTGTATTAAGCACACACACTCAAGTACTACAACGAATGTGGGAGTCATGCTTTAGCATGCATGCAGCGGACATGACTCCCTTTTATCCAAAGTTAAGACTCAGGAGACAGCATCGTTAATGAGGACGGATCCGATCGATTCGGAGGCGAAACATTTCATTACGACCCCAGCTTAACTGACCTGAGAATTAGAAATTAAATTAAATGAATTATTCAACTCAAGTTCACTTTTGGGCGACACATGTGGGCGAGGCTCGCCAATTAGTGCGTTTCAATCCATACGGTCCTTATCTAAACACGGAATTGTAAAAATAAATGTGCACAATTGATTTGGCTTATTGCATCAGCAAGATTATTCATGAAAGCAGAGCGCAGATAAGATTACGAAATGCCTGCAATAAATGAACAAGTTGCAGAAAAGCGAGTGCCCTACTGTTTTACTCTCATTGTGCAGAGAAGAGCAGATGAAAAAAATTATTCAGAGTGCATGTGTGTGTTTGTATGGTGTGTTCTGTAACATCACAGACAGACAGTGTTAATTAAAGAAAACAAGCAATTTCAATCTTTCTAGGTCAGAACACCAGGCATCGCAGGAGAACAGTTGCCATGACATTCACTTCAGAGTCTGGCCAAATCAAATGGAGACTGAACTGTGCACAGCTGTGGAAGATCTTACAAAAACAGCTGGGAGCCCAAGCAAATTCAATAATGTACTATACAATGCAATGCTATGTTGTCATCTTCCATGGTGAGCCTTCAAAAACATTCCAACACTCTAAAAGTGACACAACAGCACTATACAACTTATTCATAAAGCACGGACCAAGTATCTGCACAGTCAAGAAACAAAACCTGCATGACCCATTTTAATTTTAACACAATTTTCTACTTCAAAGCACTACGGGAAGCCAAACATCTCAAATGGCTAAATGCTTCACAGATAATGAAGTGCTTTAAAGCTAAAAAAAACTAAAAAACAATGTTGCTGCTATTCATCTATTGAAATTTTTTTATGAAAAAATCAGATTTTTTCCACAGTAGGAAAACTGATATTTTGGTCCATTAATTCATTTACATTTATGCATTTGGCAGTGGCTTTTATCCAAAGTGACTTACAGTGCACTTATTACAGGGACAATCCCCCTGGAGCAACCTGGAGTTAAGTGCCTTGCTCAATGACACAATGGTGGTGGCTGTGGGGATTGAACCGGCAACCTTCTGCTTACCAGTTCTGTGCTTTAGTCCACTACGCCACCACCACTGCTTATTCATAAGGGGTCATGGTCTTAAAGATAGTAATTTCGGAGCCTGGGTATCTCAGTGAGTATTGACGCTGACTACTCACCCCTGGAGTCGTGAGTTTGAATCCAGGGCGTGCTGAGTGACTCCAGCCAGGTCTCCTAAGCAACCAAACTGGCCCGGTTGCTAGGGAGGGTTGAGTCACATGGGGTAACCTCCTCGTGGTCACTATAATGTGGTTCTCGCTCTCAGTGGGGCGCATGGCGAGTTATGTGTGGATGCCGCGGATACTCATGCTATGTCTCTGTGGTAACGCGCTCAACAAGTCACGTGATAAGATGCATGGACTGACGCGGAGGCAATTGAGATTCATCCTCCGCCACCCGGATTGAGTCACTATGCCACCACGAGGACTTAGAGCGCACTGGGAATTGGGCATTCCAAATTGGGGAGAAAAAAGGGAGAAAAGAAAACTTTGAACCCCTGTCGTATATAAATGGGCGTTTCTTCAACTTCGGGCACTATCATGTCTCAGGGGTTGATTATTTTTATTGAAACGAACAGCTTTCAAATGTTTATTATTTTTGTTGAATGAAGGTCACATTAAAGCTGAATTAGAAACTTTATCAGGCCTTCATAATTTTATTTATTTATTTTTTTGGTACTTTTCAAATGCCTTTTTATTAGGGCCCTTTTGATTTCCGCAATACAGAATTGCGGAAACCAGTCATAAAAACTTAATTAACTATTAAACGTGGAATGTCATATAATTTGACATATTATGTATAAATGCACAATCCAATTAAAAATGTGATGTGTCCTAGTTTGATGAGTAAACGACAAAAGGCTGAGATTTAATTAAACAGTCTCTTGCTGAGCTGTGTGCTTCGACAGTAAGTGAATGTGAGAATCACCTGCGCTGTGTGTGTGTGTGTGTGTGTGTGTGTGTGTGTGTGTGTGTGTATAAATGGCAAAGATCAGAGCACTTTATTCACTGTGAAACAAGTAGCTCATGTAGACTATATATTTATAATTAAATCATAGCCTCAGGTGGTTTCATAAACACATTATTCCATATAGCGGTGAGAAGTGAAGTAGTCAAGAACAACCGGTTTTCTGCAAAAACGCCAAAATAAAACCTCCATTCAAATAGATGCCTGAAAATGATAGTAGTAATAAAGATAATAATAATATATCAATAATCATTACATTTAAGACATATCTCACAAGCAAGAGTTTAATCACTGCTGTTCAGTTTGTAGTCCGGAAGAGAAATCGCCATGGGTTTCCTCTGGATTTTCCTATGGGGTTTTATAATAGGAGTTTTGGATTTATGAGTAAAATAAGATCTGTGGTAAACATTACTTCACGATACGTGGACATTTTGTTCTTGTGAATTTAGAAACCGTATTGAATTGCATCATTTCTTTAAAAAAAAAAAAAAAAAAACACGACGGCTTCAAAAATCACATTTGAGGTATGGAAGTGTGTAATATGTTGTAGAACAAATGTTGGGCAGGGAGGAGGTGGGAACCGACTGAACAGTCGACATAAACTAAAACCAACATAAACAAACATGCGGCCGCGTGCGTCTCTCTCTCTCAAACCGGCGTGTCCGGCCACCATTATCTCGCTCTCCCACTGATCAGCTGATTCAGCGCCGGCCGTGCTCCATCACGGGCCGGCCACGCCCTCCTCCTCTTCACACTCCATTATAAAACCCCATAGGAAAATCCAGAGGGAACACATGGCTAATTAGACTTGCAGGTTCGCCTACAAATTGACGTCACAGCTGAACAGCTCTATACTGCGATGCTCTACTGTGCAGCACTGTACTTAATTAATTAAATAAAATTAAAAAAACTCCAATGTTGTGTTTTGGAATGTGCCATCAGGATCAGTATATAAGCACTACATTTGATAAAAACAATGCAATGGTATGTTGATCGACATGGATAGACTTTTGCCCATTACCCCGATTTTGCGTTGCATGTGAATAATGAAACCAGCGTTCTTACCAGCTTATCCAGTGTGCGCACGTGTTGAGTGCATGCCTCTTCACGGTTTGACGTCAAAAGCAGAGAATAACCCGATGAATTCAAATCTCATGTAAACTCTAGACTCTAGGAATCCACAGGGCTAAAAGTTGAACAAACACACAAACATAAATTGCAAATACGTAACAATGTTTTGCTATAAATCAAACAACCTTGTGTAGATGGTTAGATAAGCTAACACCAAAGAGCATTATAACCAAGAAAAAGCCCTGAAAGGCCATTCAAACGGACACAAAATCTGCGTCAAGTCCCCTTAAAGTTTGCCAAAAAGCACGACCTTCCCCTGTAAACACACGTCACATATATTAATCCGACAGGCATTGAGCCGCAGAGTACTTAGCAATCAGTCGACTTGTGCCTCTCCAGTAATGTAGCCAAGCTAACGGGGTAGTCGAGAAAATTCGACACCGTACTGGAAAACAGGGCTCAAACAGGCTGCCTGATTGTAACACAGTGGACGTGACTGTCCGGTCAGACGCTGAGGTGAGGGTATATGGAGGACAACGCTCAGCTTGTGTAAAGTTAATTTCTGCACTGATCTGTGGCCTGCTGGGGCCATATGCTACTGACGAATTTAGCTCAAAACATTGTATTTCTCAATATTCTTTAGCCTTTTGAAGATATTCAATATATACCTTGATACTAACAGTCTGCATTTGGTCTGAAATGGATTAAAAGGGTGATTTTTCCAATCAGAGGAATCATTATTTTGACCAAACAGTCTTCGCTAGTAAGTAGCTTATAATTGCTTAATGTGAGAAGTAAAATACGGTGAAAATTGGCATGTTTTCCATATGGCTTTTCACTTAGATAAGGAACATTTTTAACTACTATCATTTAATGTTTGCATACTCAAGTCACAAATCACAAAGCTAGTCTAATGGTCTGCTCTTTAGGAAACTTAATGGTGAAAAATAAACCCATTTAGTCATTACAATATCAACAATGTTGCTTCATTTTATATTGCCAGTATAATCATTGGAAATATATCATGAATATTTGATATGATCGCTCAGCCCTAGAGAGGAAATAGTCTGTACTGAAGCAGTTCTTTTCTACTCGCATACTTTCAGTATCTGAAATCTCCATTTGGATGGCAAACGACAAGGCCACATTCCTCACATATCACAATGGGAAATGATATGTACAGTGCACAGAGAGAAATTAATTCCCAGTGTGTCATGGAAACGGAGCCATACTGAACCTACTGCAGAATTCACAAGCGTGTCCAAACACCAGAATCCCTCTCCAACTCCAAAACTCCAACACAACCCGTCGGGATTGCTGTGTGTTTTGGAAGAACTGCAAGACCAAAAAATACAAAATAAAAAATTCACACAAATGGACAACATTCTACGCTCAAACATTCTGATTTCAATCATACAGAGCAAAACTGTGTAAAAAGAATACAGACAAGTGGAAAGTTTCTCTCTCACTCTCCATTTGTGCCTCTTTTTCGGCACCAGACAAAAAGCCATTTAGTTGGTTGATTGGAGAATGATGCTGCTACTTAGAGCACAGCTCCATCAGCCTCAAGGAGCACGAGGAAAACCCAAAGAGAGAGAGAGAGAGAGAGAGAGAGAAAGGTGCCTCCCAGGGGTGCAGTTGTGGTGATGGGTGAGCTGTCAAATGCCCCATTGTCCAAATTACCCAGCAAGCAAGGTGTCACCGCCAGGGACTAATTTACAGCAGCACGCCACCATCGCTCTGAGCACGGGCGCCAGGACTCGACGGAGAGAGAAAGAGAGAGATGGTTACTACAGCTTCACCTGAGTGCCGGAGACTTCTGCCGTTTCTCTGAACGTGGCACGATGCTGACGGTGACATTTTACTGACACTTCAAATGCTGCGAACAATGTAGTTAGTGCAGTAAACTGTAGATAATGTAGAAAAATTCTCACTTGAAAAATCACCACAAAACATGTCAATAAATTAAATGCTGATTTTCAATAAGCTATGCATAAAAGAAGTGCTTGGGCCACTTCTCTTCTCTATATACACAACATCACTGGGACCCATCATTCAGGCACATGGTTTCTCTTGCCACTGCTACGCTGATGACATGCAATCTACTTGTCTTTCCAGCCCAACGACACCACAGTGCCTGCTCGAATTTTTGCCTGCCTGGCGGACATCTCGGCCTGGATGAAGGAACACCACCTGCAACTCAACCCAGCCAAGACTGAACTCCTTGTCTTTCCAGCCAACCCTGCTGTTGAACACATCATCACCGTGCAGCTGGGTGCAACTATAGTAACGCCTTCCAAATTGGTCAGAAATCTAGGGGTAACCATCGACAAGACTAAATTTCACAGACCACATCTCAAAGACCGCAAGTTCATGTAGATTTACACTCTACAATATCAGGAAGATAAGACCCTTCCTCTCTGAACATGCCACACAACTGCTTGTCCAGTCACTTGTCATAACTAGACTGGACTACTGTAATGCTCTCATTGCAGACCTCCCTGCATGTGCAATTAGACCCCTGCAAATGATCCAGAATGCAGCAGCACGTCTGGTCTTTAATGAACCAAAGAGAGCACGTTACACCACTCCTTATCTCTCTTCACTGGCTGCCGGTTGATGCACGTATCAAGTTCAAGGCTCTGATGCTGGCATACAGAACAGTCACTGGGTCTGCTCCAGCATACCTAAAATCATTTATGCAGAGCTACGTACCCACAAGAAGCCTGCGGTCGGCTAAGGAATGTCGCCTTGTTGTACCAGCACAAAGAGGCACCAAAACACTTTCCCGGACTTTCAGCTTCATCATACCACGTTGGTGGAACGACCTTCCCAACTCCATCCGTGAAGCTGACTCACTTTCTGTCTTCAAAAAAACAACTAAAAACACATCTTTTCCATGAGCACTTAACCAGTCATTAAAAAAAAAAAAAAAAAAAAATATGTTGCACTTTATTCTGTTTTGAATATTATTATGATGCTAGTGATACTTTGTAATACAGCACTTTTCATACCACTGTCTCCTAAGATGATTCGCTTATGTTTTCCTCTTTTGTAAGTTGCTTTGGATAAAAGCGTCTGCCAAATGAATAAATGTAAATGTAAATGTAAATAAAACAAGGCAACCTATAGGAAATTTGAAGCCCTCAAAACTCCTGCTTTTTCATAGCTCAACAGACTCAAGAACTCAAGGAGTTCTTCATTGGGGTTAAGTATCAGGTCTCAGATGTTTCACCCACAATTCTTTAGGAGACAAAAAAAAAAAAAAAATAGATATAAATGAGACAAGTGTGCGCAACAGTCCCATTCATTATCTTCATAGGCGAATTGCTATTCAACGATAAAAAATGAACCTTTAAAGACAGACCTACCGTGAGCTCTGAGGTTGTTAATTGATGGTATACAGTATGCGTCTGTTGAAGACTTAGTCTGCGTTATTTCAACGTTATCTTTAAAAAAACATGTTGGTGGAATTTGTGCTAAAGAACTACATTACCCATGATCCTGAAGAGAAGCGATCTATCAATGAATTTCACCAAGAGCTCTGCAGCTCCGCCTACTCCCATGATGCATTGTGAATGATGCAATCGAGTCGCTCTCCCTACACTCTCAAACTACTTTATATATTTGCATATATCGAAATATTTTGCAATACAAATTATATACTGTTTTATACTTATAGACAACTTAAAATCGAAAGTTTTATATAGTTCCATTGTTTTATTTTTTTATTCCATTACATCGTTCTCAATGCTTCATGGGATTGTAGTTAATTTCCTCATTAAAGACATCAAGTACACAGTCTTGTACCTTTTGTCTGATTTTTAAATACCTTTTTGCTTCAAATGAAAGTTTGTAACATTGTGATTCACCTCGAAGCTGGTTGGTTTGTTTCATGGTGCTCTTATATTGAAGAATTTTATGAAATCCCTATGAAAAAAATAATAATAAAATAACAGAAAAACACTTCCGTTACCAAGACAGCTGAAAAAGTAGGCGGGCGCTGTTGCACTCTATTGCTGCGGTACTTTAAGAATACTGAGCGAAAGTATAATTTTGGACAACATAGTCCAGACAGTTTGCATTT
>NC_059385.1:1107500-1112500 GCF_019703515.2 Myxocyprinus asiaticus | reverse complement strand
ATGCACCTGTATATACACACACACACACATATATATAGACACACACACACACACACACACACACACACACACACACACAGTGCGTGTGTGTGTATATATATTTATACATATGTCTTTCACAACGCTGTGGGGGAATTTTGTCCCACTCTTCTTTGCAGAACTGCTTTAGTTCAGCCACATTGGAGACTTTACGAGCATGAACTGCCCATTTAAGGTCCTGCCACAGCATCTCAATCGGGTTCTAGTCAAGACTTTGTCTAGGTCACTCCAAAACTTAAATTTTTCTTCTTTTGAGCCATTCAGAGGTGGACTTACTCCTATGCTTTGGGTTATTGTCTTGCTGTATAATCCAGTTGTGCTTGAGCTTCAACTCACAGACTGATGACCGGACGTTCCCCTTTAGGATTTTCTGGTAGAGAGCAGAATTCATGTTTCCCTCAATTATTGCAAGTCGCCCTGAAGCAGCAAAGCATCCCCACACCATCACACTACCACCACCATGCTTGACCGTAGGTATGATGTTCTTTTTGTGGAATTCTGTGTTTGATTTACGTCAGAAGTAACGGGACCCCTGTCTTCCAAACACTTCCACTTTCAACTCATCAGTCCACAGAACATTCTCCCAAAAGCATTGAGGATCATCAAGGAGTGTTTTGGCAAAATTCAGACGAGCCTTAATGTTCTTCATTAGCAGTGATTTTCGCCTCACCACTCTTCCATGGATGGCATTTTCGCCCAGTGTCTTTCTGATAGTGGAGTCATGAACAGTGACCTTTATTGATGCAAGAGAGGCCTGCAGTTCTTTGGATGTTGCCCTTGGCTTTTTTGTGATTTCCTGGATGAGTCGTCGCTGTGCTCTTGGAGGAATTTTGGAAGGTCAGCCACTTCTGGGAAGGTTCACTACTGTGCCAAGTTTTCTCCATTTGGAGATAATGGCTCTCACTGTGGTTCTTTGGAGTCCCAGAGCCTTTGAAATAGCTTTGTAACCCTTCCCAGACTGATGTATTTCAATCACCTTTTTCCTCATCATTTCTGGAATTTCTTTTGATCTTGGCATAGTGTGCTACTGGATGAGACCTTTTAACCAACTTCATGCTGCTGAAAAAGTCCTATTTAGGTGTTGATTTGATTGAACAGGGCTGACAGTAATCAGGTCTGGGTGTGTCTGGTCCAGCTGAACCTCATTAAGAATGCAGTTTCATAGATTTGGGGATTTAATAACTACGTTTTCAGACAGGCCCAGTTGGTATTGGATAACTTTTTTGCTTCAATAATTAACTACCATTTAAAAACTGTATTTTGTTTCTACTCAGATTGCCTTTGTTTTATGTTAGATTTTGTTTGAATTTTTGAAACAATTTAGTATGAGATATACACAAAAACAGAAGAAATCAGGATGGCCCCTTATTAGCACACGCAGATAATGTGAAGACAGAATAAAGCATGCAACTACATGTGTGGCGTGTTGTTGACAAGCCGTAGGTGTTGAAGTGACAAGGCTGGAAGCAGATGAGAGGAGAGTATGATGTGTGTTTTAATGTGATGGGGTACATGTAACGTGAAGTCATAAATCTCTGCCTGCAGCGGCGGAGTGGCACGTCTGAGATGAGAGAAAAGAGGAACCGACACTAAACGATGTTGACGACATTGTAGTAGGAATCAGAAACAACATCACCAGCTAATAAGCGAACGTGTTATCAAACCCTGGAGCGAGTGGACAGACTCCACCCTGACGGGATGTCACACCTCAAAAGGAACCACCCAAAATAATTTAGTCATTATCAGAGGGAGGACAATCCTCTTAAAAGCAACAACTTCTCTACTTCAGACAAACCTAGAATATGGAACAAAATGTATTTACCCCAAAAAAGTCATTCCAAGTCATTGCTTAACATCTCATTTTGTGTTCCACAGTGTTTTCCACTCATACAGGTATGGAATAGGGATGGGCATTTTGGTCATTTGTCTACTCGAGTACTTGAATTACTCGGCACATAGACATGTACAAATACAGTATGTACATATATTTCATACGTCTTTGGCTGCTGCATTGTGTCTCATCGTTCCAGTGTCTATTCATTAACATAGGCTGTTATTATGTAGTCTGTTACAATAAGTACAAAAGAGGGCATAATCAAAATATAATGCATATAATGGAAAAATATAATATATAAAAATATAATGAAATCTTCAGCTCTGATTTAGCGGAGATGCATGTGTGTCATGCAAACATGTTGGCACAAAGAGACTGATAAACCTTCACTTTTATTAAATAATATACACTGAGTCAAAGTTTCTACATTATATGACAATAAAGCTTGTTTAGTAAACGTATGCAGAGACATGTTCAAAACACAGCGAATTAAACTCTTTTTGATTATCGTAAACATGCAGAACAAACGTTGT
The DNA here is from genome assembly GCF_019703515.2 of Myxocyprinus asiaticus. NCBI lineage: Eukaryota > Metazoa > Chordata > Actinopteri > Cypriniformes > Catostomidae > Myxocyprinus > Myxocyprinus asiaticus. The sequence continues at coordinate 1,110,094 of NC_059385.1, read as the reverse complement.
ATACGTTGTATAGTTGTCAGGTACTTGTCACTGAATTTTTAATTCAGTGAAAAGTCACGTCAAGCATTTTCATTTTCGATCATCTTTTTCATGATCGATCATTGCTGTCACTTCCGAGTACCCGTGTACTCAAGTACTCATGCCCATCCCTAGTATGGAATAACATGAGGGTGAGTAAATGTTGACAGCATTTTTATTTGTGGGTGAACTATCATTGAACACAAGGCAAGTCAAACATCTAGAAAAGCAACAAAAGAGTTGGCGCGAAAGAAACAAGTTTGACACATGATAATGGATCTGTTAATTGTAAATGACACATGAAGGAGTGCTGAGGGTCTGAGGTGGAACACACACGCACACACTGTGGGCTATTGTAGTCAATGGAGCAGCAGGATCTGTGATTTCAAATGCTCTGCTGAAATAGGTCAACCAGTGATAATGGAAGGGCAATGAGGAGCAAGTGCTCACCTCCTCCTCCTCCTCTCTCACTGCCATTACGACCCCCTACAGAGACACGGACCCTCAAAGACCACCAGCCAAAACACACCCGCAGAACCAGCCACAACACAGACACACACATATACACACACTATCATTAGCGCTTCCTCCACCTGCCTGTTTGCATTTACTGTGACGGGAATAAAGAGTAAACACATGTGACTCATAGATCGAGTCAGAGCTTTCAAACATAAATGGCATTAAGCTTAACGCTCTTAATCTCATTGGGTCAGGACATGTAAGAGAAAGAAACAGATGTTTACATTTTCTGAAGAAAATGTGACATCACCACAATGCAAGGATCTGGGTGGTTGCCAGGACATTGCTGTGGTTGCTAAGGTGTTTTTAGTGTTTAAACATGTTTCTATCTGGTTGCTAGGGTGTTGCTAATGTGTTTGAAGTGGTTAGTGTTCTGGTATGTGGTTGCTAAGGTCTTTTGAGTGTTTTTAATGTGTTATTAATTGGTTGCTAGGGTATTCTAGGTGGTTGCTAGGATGTTCCTAGTGTGTTCTGAAAAGTTAGTGTGTTGCTATGCAGTTGCTTAGGTGTTTTTAATGTGTTTAAATGGTTTCTATCTGGTTCCTAGGGAGTTCTAGGTGGTTGCTAGGGTGTTGCTAATGTGTTCTGGATCGTTTGTGTGATTATTTGTGCTTGCTAAGGTGTTTTAATATGTTTATCTGTTTGTTTGGGTGTTGCTAAGGTGTTCTGAGTGTTTTCAAAATGCTTCTATTTGATTGCAAGGGTGATCTCGGGGGTTGCTAAAGTGTTGCTAATGTGTTCTAAATAGCTTGTGCGCTACTTTGTGGTTGCTAAGGTGTTTTGAGTGTTTTTAACATGTTTTATCTGGTTTCTAGGGCGTTCTTGGTGGTTGCTAGGGTGTTGCTAATGTGTTTTGAAAATGTAGTGTGCTGCTATGTGGTTTCTAAGGTGTTTTGAGTGTTTTTAAAGTGTTTCATTCTGGTTGCTACTAGGGTGTTGATAATGCGTTCTTAATAGTGTGCTGCTATGTAGTTGCTAAGGTGTTTTGAGCGATTTGAATAGGCTTCTATCTGGTTGCTAGGGTGTTGCTAATGTGCTCTGAATAGTTAGTGCTGCTATGCAGTTGCTAAAATGGTTTGAGTGTTTTAATGTTTTTTTCTGGTGTTCTAGGTGGTTGCTAGGGTGTTGCTAATGTGTTCTGAATCGTTTGTGTGATTATTTGTGCTCACTAAGGTGTTTTAATGTGTTTCTGTTTGTTTGGGTGTTGCTAAGGTGTTCTGAGTGTTTCCAATCTGCTTCAATTTGGTTGCAAGGGTGTTCTCAGGGGTTGCTAAGGTGTTGCTAACATGTTCTAAATAGCTTGTGCACTACTTTGTGGTTGCTAAGGTGTTTTGAGTGTTTTTAACATTTTATCTGGTTTCTAGGGAGTTCTAGGTGGTTGCTAGGGTGTTGCTAATGTGTTTTGAAAAGGTAGTGCGCTGCCATGCGGTTTCTAAGGTGTTTTTAAAGTGTTTCTTTATGGTTGCTACTAGGGTGTTGCTAGTACGTTCTCAATAGTGTGCTGCTATGTAGTTGCTAAGGTGTTTTGAGCAATTTTAATAAGCTTCTATCTGGTTGCTACGGTGTTGCTAATGTGCTCTGAATAGTTAGTACTTACACACTCAATGTTTAATACTTACTGTTAGAGGTTTGATCAAACCACTAAAGTGTAAACAACTGTAATAGTGACGATTAACATTTCTTGAAGTGCCGAGATTTTGAGTGGTGGTGTAGCCGCAGGTTAGTGATGTTTGTTAAAGGTTACGATAGCGGGCTGGTGATAGATGACATGTCTAATATCACATTTGAGTGGCTGGTATCACGAGCAGTGAAAACAATTTGACCCATCAGAACCACTGAATCACACCAGTGCCCAGCAGATCAGCTTTACACACCGCTGGATTCACTCGCCCCTCCGTCCCACAGTGTAACCTTTCAGCATCTCCCTCTCTCTACTGTACAAGGTCAATATGTCCATCTTCCTCATGCATAAGTCATGAGGTCAGATGAAGACTCCTCTGAAGGCGTTCTTGCCCTCTGCCACACATACATCAAAGCTGACCTGAGCTCACTCGCTC
>NC_059385.1:1080000-1097500 GCF_019703515.2 Myxocyprinus asiaticus | reverse complement strand
ATCAGTATTTCTGCAGGACAGTTTGGAGCCAGTGGATAACCTGACGCCAACCTTGAACCAAAATCTCAAACACAGCTTCAGTGACAGCGTCCATTAAGAGACTTCCTGCACTGCACAAAGCGTCTGTTTTTTTAGAAAGCAGGCGCCACTTTCACCACAGATTTTACACAGCAGTCAGGCACAAACTGTGATCTTGCATTCAAATATGCCACGACAGGATGCACAAAATGTCAGAAAATGCATCTCAGTGTCCAATGAGAAACTTCATGCAGGTCACACGAACACAGCTAATTTTAGTGAGCGACAACAACTTGTAAATGCAGACGTGAATCCCCTAAATACTTTGTGTGTTTTCAGAATACAGGAGTCACTCCTGAAATTCTGATGGTTGACAGAGTGATAAAAATAACAGTGTTTTAGCACCTCAGCTGTAAACATAAAACTTAAATACCAGTCTGAATGTTTCAGGAGTGAGCTCAGAGACACTCCTGTAAATATCTGAACTCTGTGAACAGAATGAGATCAAACACGTTTAGAATAAGAGGTCGAATGATACCGATTTAGTTGCAATTAACAGCAATATTTAGTTACATTTCAAGGTATTGATATATTGGTGCATTTTTAACCAGATTTTCTGGTTTAGTTCTTATATTAAACATTATTGATTTACTTCGATTTACTTCCTATGCTACATGGTTGGTTCCTCGGACAATAATAACAAAAAAAAGTTTACAGAGATATCAGAGCAATTAAATCAATATCAAGACATACTGAATATATTGGAAATAAATAAATAAATAATGTAGCAATATACATTTTTATCTATATTCCCTAGTTCTAGTGTTGTCTGAGGTGAGCTGGACCTCCGTAAATGTCTTCAATCCTTCAAGAGGAAGCTCTCCAGAACAACAGACTGCTCGGGTCATGAGCTATAGAGATAGGGTTGAGGTCAGAGGTTAAACTCATTACAGACTGGGTGGTACGGTAACGCCCCTGGCTCTATTCTCCCTCTCTTTACTTCATTTTTGATGAGTACAGGGACTCCGAGAGCTGGCTCTTTGGCGTTAATATTTCATACAACCATGCAATAACACCGACAACATCTTCTCCTCCTCCCTACTGTGCCCAATGGCGACGGAGCCGCTGTGGCACTCTCTCGCAGAGGCAGCGTGGAGAGCAGGTGTAATTTGCAAATGCTAATTGAACTCCGCCATGGGTCAGCAGGCTTTCCTGTCTCCCCAAACCTCAACACACACACATACACACGGGCATCAAAGCGCCAGTGTCTGCGGTGCGGATCTATGCCACATCCCTCGCTGCAAACACACGAACAGGACGACTGCCACCAGGAAAACCAGCCAACATCCCTTCATCTGCAGGACGGGGTGGTCTCTCCCACACCGGTCCAGATTTAAAAGTGTTCTCCCCTGATAATTCAGGGATGGATTGAGGGATGCTGGCAGGTCGATTCGTGTCGGGCGAAACCAGTCATCAGCGATTTCCCTGATCTCATAATCGAATTTTTCCCAGCATCTTTCAGTAATTAAATCATTTTGTTGTGGTAGTTCATAACCACAGCTCACTAAATAATGTCAAATTATTGATTTGAAATCATTAGTGGGACAAATTTCAATTATTATAAGAAAAATCCCAATCATCTTTATAGTTGAAGTGTGTCATTTTTGCACACTCACAGCACTGAACAAAATCGCAAAAATAATGACAATTCAAACAATGACTGTTTTTTTTTTATTGGTGAGACAAATAGGTCATCCCGCCTCAAACTAACACCACTGGTCAAGCCATTGATAGTAATGGTGTAAATAATCATTACAATACAAATGAAGGCAATATAAATCAATAAAGGCAGATAAAGTGCTTATAGGTTGAAGCTAACGCAGGTGAAATGGTCATCAATGCAAGCGTCTCAAATTTATCACCATTAGGGCTTAGATTATGTAACGTCTCCCGCTGTGAGCGTGTCGTTCACTTGGTTGTGTGATTCATGGTTTCATTTTAAATGTAATATCATTCGAGCAGGCCATATGCCCAACATGCATTCAAAGGGAATTTAAGAGTGAAGCTTCCATTGTTTGCATGCAAGCTGACGTAATAACAGATTAGGGATGAGTGGAACAACTACTTTTCAATGACGTTTAAGTGAAGATTTTGCAGTTGACTAGTCAAAAAAGAAACAAAACTTCAGAAAACAGTCAAATAAATTGTGTTTACGCTATTTAAAATACTTAATCTATTCCAAATCTGACACTTAATTCCGCTGAAAAGGGGCATTTATCTGAGACGTGCTCGCCTTGCATTATGATCACCGTACGTTAAATATAGAACATGACACGCATTCACTAAATCAATGTTAGCGAATATTTAACAGGCATAATTATTGAAAACAATCGAATAAATAGTGTAGGACCAATAGTGCAACCCTAATAGCCTGTTCTAAATGGAGTTCACCAAGTAAATGTTACTTAACATGAAAACAGTCAGGACATTGTTGAAAATAATTAACAGGTAAGCCAAATCTGCGAGAAAAAAAATATGTGCTGAAAACGACGTGCAGTCGTGCATTAGCCATTGATCTAATATGACAGCTGTTCGGTAAAGAACGTTAACCAATAAAAGTTATGATGTAAAAAAACATAGCTATAGGATAGAAAAAATATGGCTGTGATGTAGCCTATAATAAACCTAATGTATTCTAAACATGACGTGAGACACAGAATAAAATATAGTTTAATCCGTTAAGCAGTCGGCAACTCGTTCAAATAGCCTTCTTAATCAGCAGATTAAAAAAAAAAAAAAAAAAAAAAAATGGCATCCCTAGCCTAAAACAGACATTTTCTAGACTACTTTAAAAAAGACTTGAAAATCCTGCGCTTAGGATGCGCTTAAGCCAGCTTGGTGGGAAAATAACTTACAAGCACTCATAGATTTAAAGACGACACAAATGTGAAAACATCCGACTTTCAAGCCAACGTTTCGGAAATCTGCTTCCCGCATTTAATTGATTTCGCTGACGTTTTTTTGTCTAGCGAGAGGACATTTTCCTGCACGCGCTGCATGCGCAGCCTGAGGTGAAATGAAACTTTGTATCTGTTCCAGATATCCTCTTTTTTTAAATAATATTTGTATTATTAATTATATTTTAAATGTGTAAAATTAGGCGGGCCTGGGTAGCTCAGCGAGTAAAGACGCTGGCTATCACCCCGGAGTCACGAGTTCAAATCCAGGGTGTGCTGAGTGACTCCAGCCAGGTCTCCTAAGCAACCAAATTTGCCCGGTTGCTAGGGAGGGTAGAGTCACATGGGGTAACCTCCTCGTGGTCGCCATAATGTGGTTCTCGCTCTCGGTGGGGCGCGTGGCGAATTGTGCGTGGATGCCGCGGAGAATAGCGTGAAGCCTCCACACGTGCTACATCTCCACGGTAACGCACTCAACAAGCCACGTGATAAGATGCGCGGATTGACGGTCTCAGAGTGCATTGGGAATTGGCCATTCCAAATTGGGGAGAAAAAAAAAAGACTGTTTAACAGTTTATTAGAGAAAATTATTATCCGACTTGTAATTCCAGTGTCGACTAGCAGCATCAGAACCATTTAGTCGACTAGTCTCTCACAGATATAAATAACATGTGAGGATTTAAAGCGGTTTGCCAGGAGTGTAGCAAGAATTATAATTACAGTAGATGCTTTCATTGAAGATGTATGCTAAATATATCGGGATTACAACAGCATTGCCGTATAACAGCAATAAAACGTTGGTTTTCATTATAAAATACTTTGCAGAAAATGTCTGCTTCAAAACAATATTAATGAGCACAATTGAGAGGCCGTTTTTAATCACGTTTTGTCATGAAAACGTCGCTCTTCAAACACTTGCATGAAGCTGTGATTTCCAGTAATGAGCATTATTTAATATAAAATTCAGCAAAAAATAATGTGTCGAAATAATGCCACGACTAATGCACACCGTAATCAAAGCTAAAGGCAGTATGACAAAATATTAGAGTATATTATTTCCTATGTTTCGACTGCGCCCTTTATGTCTGGGATCTGTAACCGTCGTAGGCAGTCATAAATCCTGATTATTAATGCTTAAAGTGACACATTAGGGTAAAACACAGGTCAACAGCAAATTCAAAACACAAGTGAGTGTAGCAGAGTCATATATCAGTCCGCACGTCTCTCAGCACATGTTGCAGTGTTGTGTTCGCAGCGTGTCACGACCCGGCTTTAATTAGGGTCAAACATAACTGCCTGTATTTGTTTTCATTTGTGAGATTTATTCACCTTAATTTAGCAGTTGGCTAGCGCGCAACAGATGTTCACCTTCCTTAATTGTTGAAAAGAAATGTCTGTTTTTCCGCAACAGGGGGAGAAACCCGTGCACATGAGTCAGCTCTCAGCCAGCGGAAGATAAACACAATTTTATCGCTGGTATTCCAGACAGATAATGTGTTGGAGAGATAAGAAAGCCCAGTTGTGCTGCAGTAAAACATGCATTTTTTGGCCTCTTTTCACCAGTTTATCCAATCCGCCTTCATGTCAAACTCTTCTAATGTGTCTTGATAGGTGCATACAGCCATTCGTGCAAGCGCTGCCAAGCATGCAGTTTCATCTCAGAAATTAAATAATTTTTAATCAGCGATCAAACCAATAGGGTGTACCAAAATGCCTCCTGTCAATATTCACATGCTCCAAAACGACACAATGCTCTCTCTGCGAGAGTTAATTCACGTCGCTGATCTGCAAACGATAAAGCACACAATGTTCATATCTGCGGTGAGCAACGATGCCTATCGATTTTTTCACACAGCAGATTATGTCCAGTCGTTCAGTAAAACAACGGCTCATCATTATCAACTGTCATACACAGAGCCAAGAGAGCTGTCAACACTAATTCCTGTTCTTCATAGAGGGAACTGAAAGCAGCTCTCTCTCATTCAGTCAGTCTTTAATTTCCTAAAACTAAGTATGAAACTTCATTCACGCCTGGCAAAATAAATAAGTAAATAATTCCATTGAAGAATGGACGCAAATTAATCTAGAAACAGGAATAATCACAGAGACTTGAGTTTGGACTCTTGACTTGGACCAGTTTGAAACCACCCAAAAAAAGCCTTCCAACCTGGCAATGCTTTGGAAACAACCCAGAACACCTTAACATGCTTAAAATAGCTTTAAACAAATCCTTATGGAAGCATTGGTTCACACAATCATAGCAACATACACAATGTTCTGGGTTCCACTTTAAAACAACATCCTTGTCAACAAACAATTTTGACTTGCCACAATATTAAAGCCATGAACAAAACCAACCAGCTCCGAGGTGAATCACAAAATTACAAAATGTGATTTCAAGCAAACAAAAATGTAAAACTGGAGAAAAAAAAAAAAAAAAGACAAAAAGTACATGTGTGTACTTAACATCTTTAATGAGGGAATGAACTGCAATCCCATAAATTAAATGCAATCGGAACAAATGCAATGCAATGAATTAAAAAAAAAAAAAATGCAAAAATATAAAACTATTGATTTTAGTTGTTGATTCTAAGTATAGAAAGTACATATTATAATCGTATTGCTAACATTTTTAGATATATACAATTATGTAGTTTGAGAATGTCGGGAGTGCTACTTTTGCGTCATTCACAGCGCGTGGGCGGTCGCTGCAAAGCTCTTTTGCCGCACTTTGTGTGCCGTGATTGTCTGATTGGTGAATCTTCCCCATCAGGATCATGGAGTCTTTCTACAGCAGCAATTCTGCCATCAAACATGACTTCTAAAATATTGAGTTGAAATAATGTGGACTGATGGTGTCAACATAAGCATACCATTGATTAACAACCTCGTTTTTAAAAGGTTTATAAGTTATTGTTTAAAATTTTCATTTTTACTTCTGGAACCAGTCAATTGCACTTTATTTGAGCATTATAAACATTTTATCAACGTTCCAAAAATGTTGAATCTTGAAAGTCGGGGGCCTGGGTAGCTCAGTGGTAAAGACGCTAACTACCACCCCTGGAGTTCACTAGTTCGCGAGTTCGAATCCAGGGTGTGCTGAGTGACTCCAGCCAGGTCTCCTAAGCAACCAAATTGGCTCGGTTGCTAGGGAGGGTAGAGTCACATGGGGTAACCTCCTCGTGGTCGCTATAATGTGGTTCTCGCTCTCGGTGGGGCATGTGGTGAGTTGTGCGTGGATGCCGCAGAGAATAGTGTGAAGCCTCCACATGCTGCGAGTCTCCGTGGTAACGCGCTCAACAAGCCACGTGATGTGCGGACTCCACGTGGAGGCAACTGAGATTCGTCCTCCACCACCCGGATTGAGGCGAGTCACTACGCCACTGCGAGGACTTAAAGCACATTGGGAATTGGGCATTCCAAATTGGGGAGAAAATCCAACAAAAATAAATAAATAATAAATAAAATAATTTAAAGAGAGAGAGAGAGAGAGAGAGAGAGAAAAAGAGGATGTTGAATGTTTGGAAGTGTACGTTTCAGGACATGCATTTGCAAGGATGAATTTTGCAGTAGCATCTCTATTTGGTACTATTTGAGACGGCTGGTCAAAAGGATTCTGTTTCAACACTGTTAGTTGATCTAGTAATGCTCTTATTATTATAACACACAAGCCCCCACACTGGCATCTAGATAGCAGATTTTCTCAATAGCCTTGGGCTAAAGGAGCTGTAGAGCATCAGTGAAGGGTTAACCAGCACCAGTTCACATTTAAAGAGCTGGTAAGTGGCTCCATCACTTGGGCCGAGCAGTCAGACTGCAGGGCAGCAGCAGAGGAGGTGTGAGGAAGATGAGAGGTCGAGAGAGACTCAGGAGACGGTCGTCTGATTGCAGGGGGAGGTACAGTAATGAGCGCGCTCACAATGACCGAAGCAGCCACTAGGGCAGCCAACTAGGGCAGCAGATGCGGGCGGTTTCAAGCCAAGAAATGTACAGGGAAAATGAATCATGCAAAATATCTAAGCAGAAATTCAAGGAGTTGAATTTTCTAGACTTGTTTATTTAGATATGGATAGTTACGACTCTAAATGCCGATTGGACAAGCCGAAGCTTGCGAGTGCACATTCTAAATTAAAGCAACAGTTCACCCAAAAATGACATTTCTGTCATCATTTCCAAACCAAAATGACTTTCCTCTGTGGAACACAAAAGGAGATGATAAACAATACATTGGGGGCCTGGGTAGCTCAGCAAGTAGTGATGCTGACTACCACACCTGGAGTAGCGAGTTCGAATCCAGGGCGTGCTGAGTGACTCCAGCCAGGTCTCCTAAGCAACCACATTGGCCTGGTTGCTAGGGTGGGTAGAGTCACATGGGGTAACCTCCTCGTGATCACTATAACGTGGTTCTTGCTCTCGGTGGGGCGCGTGGTGAGTTATGCGTGGATGCTGCGGAGAATAGCGAAGCCTCCACATGCACTATGTCTCCACGGTAACGCGCTCAACAAGCCACGTGATAAGATAAACGGATTGTCAGTCTCAGACGCGGAGGCAACTGAGATTCGTCCTCCGCCACCCAGACTGAGGCGAGTCACTACGCCACCACGAGGACTTAGGAGCGCATTGGGAATTCAGTATGCCAAATTGGGGAGAAAAAGGGGAGAAAAAAATTAGTTTTAAATTACATTAGTATCAGTCACCATTCATTTTCACTGCACCTTTTCTTTTCTATACAATGAAAATGAATGCTGACTGACACTAGACATTCTGTGCAACATCTCCTTTTGTGTTCCACGGAAGAAATAAAAGGTCACACGGTTTGGAACACATGAGGATTAGTAAAAAACGTTTTGTTTTTTTTTAATATTGTTTTTGGGTGAACCATCCCATTAATCCAATATGATACATTGCATGGCAGCTGCAAATTCCAGTAATGGAAGTGGATAATTAACTATTGGTGCATTCAAGTCATGTTGGAATTAATGTAATTATGAAATTCCGACTTGTCTTCATAGCACTTGCAATTACAAGTTGAAGAAATCTCCGAATTGTCATCTTGTAATCACAGTAGTTCTGACAGAATGTGAATGCTGCATAGTACTTGGCATAAGAATTATTTTGATTATTATTCATGATAAATGTAACTGTTTATTGAACATTACCGTCTGTTATCCTATAGCTGTTCCCGCCATTTAATAAACCATTCGCTGGTGGCCCACGCAAGAGGTTCGACTAACGAAAGCCATGTGTCGGCCGGCTGTGCGGCCAGTGTTCGCACTCACTCAAGCCTGCGGACTGCGGCTGCCATCGGGTCTCATCTTAAGACCTGTCAGGCCTCATCCAGCATGGTCCCCTCATTAGCACCTCTTTACAACCCGTCTACAGGTGATCTATTGACTCGGAGAGGCCCCACTCTTTCCGTCCAAGTTGTCCGAGCTCACCATGAGGCTGCGAGTGTGGCTGTCTTTGAACAGACACACGCTGACAAGCCCAAAGTCTGAAGTGAGATGAGCCGTCGGGGAACACGCATCAAAAGACAGGCCACTCATCAAACCAGTCCTCACGATGAGCCTCCAAATGCAGGCGGGTCCCACCGCTGTTTCTGCAAACGGCCGCTATTTTATGAGCTCCGCCTATTAATCTCTGGGCACGATGGTGATGATAGTGCTTTAGACGATCTGGTGATTTCATCTACTAATTAACAGCTTTAGTTTCATTTGCGGCCTCTGCAGCCCATTTTACCAACAGAGCTTTCAGCACTTTTGCCAATTAATGAGAGACGTCTCAATTCATTGGTTTAATAAATGTGTTAATTCTGCGAGCAGAAGGCCGAAGCAGCGACATCATCTGAGATAAATTTGCTCTGATTTAATTTTTTGTGCAGTCTGGCTGAGGCTTAACCATACTCGAGACTGGAAATTCATTAGAAAGCTTAATCTCAGTTTGAAAAGTGTGTGTGCCAGTGAAAGCATCGCATTAAGTGTGTGTTCCAAGAGCGTGCATGTGTGCTCGACATACGAGCAGCCAGATTCAAGAAGACTTTGTCTAACTGAATCCGGCCCTTCAGAAGCGCCGCTGCTAATGAACCTGAACGCCTCTATTATTAAGTTACCACAGAAAATCCTTAAGGCAAATGTTCTGCTGGTCTTCGAATGAAAACATCTTTACAAGGTAATGGCCCTTCCTCTAATTACAATATGTGTGATGGCTTGTAGTCGGCGCAGGACCTCACTTCCCTTTGAAGAGTGCTTGGTCGAGGCTCTGTGTTCTCCACAAGAACTCTGTCCGATTCTATTTTCAGCTCGTCACATCTCAGTTATTCTTCAAAAAGAAGGAAAGACGAAGAGGAGGGATGAATAAAAAGAGGACGATGAAGAGCTGGAAGAGAAAACAACTCACGCAGTGACCATCAGTTTGAAATGTTGTAAAGATTAAAAGCAGCACAATTATTACTGCAACCCCACTTCCATAAAAGTCGGGACAGTATGTAAAATGACAATAAAAACAAAAAGGAGTGATTTGTAAATTTACTTTGATTTGTATTCAAACAAAAACAGTATAAAGACAACGTACTTCATGTTTCACCCAATCAACTGCATTGCTTTTTAAAGATATATGTAATTTCTGAAATTAATGCCTGCAACACGCTCCAAAAAAGTTGAGACGGGCAATTTAAGACCAATAACACTCATGTTAAACAGGTGAGGCAATCGTGTCATAGTATATAAGGAGCCTCTAAAAACAGTCTAGTCTTTCATGAGCATGAGATTGGTTGAGGCTTGCCAATTTGCCAACAGATGCGGTGGCAAATGCTCCAGCACTTTCAGAACAATGTTCCCCAAAGACAGATTGGTAGGATTGCAGTGCACAATATAGTTAAAAGACTCAATGAATCTGGTCAAATCTCAGTGCGTAAAGGGCAAGACGAAAACCACTTCATAAGGTAAAACATCAAATAATGTCTTGTTGTATGTTTCCAATACAGCACAGGGTGAATAGAATTTACAAATCACTCCTTTATTGTCATTTTTCATACTATCCCAACTTTTTTGGGAACTGGGGTTGTAGAAACTAAATTAGGCCATTTTGCAATTATTAGAGACTTGAAGTAAAAATCCCATTCATGTTTTTTCCATATGAAAATTTATTTAAAGACGGACTTACTGTGAGGTTCTTAATCAATTGAATACACTTCTGTTGAAGACATCAGTCAACGTTATTTCAACTTCATAAGAAAAATAAAATAATTGTTTAATAGTGGAATTTCTGGTGAAGAACTACATAACCCTCGATCCTGAGGAGATAGATCCACCAATCAGAGAATCACGGTGAACAAAGCACGGCAAAAGTGCTCTGCAGCAACCGCCCACTCCCATGATGCACTGTGAATGTCGCAATCGACAGTGCTTCATGGGATTGTAGCTCATTCCCTCATTAAAGATGTTAAGTACACTAGTTATATTAGTCTATATTAGTCATTACTAATTAATAGAGAACAGTGAGCATGCTGAGTGACTCCTGCCAGGTCTCCTAAGCTAACCTAAGGGTACAGTCACATGGGGTAACCTCCTTGTGGTCGCGATTAGTGGTTGTCGCTCTCAGTGGGGCGTGTGGTAAGTTGTGCGTGGATCACAGAGAGTAGCATGAAGCCTCCACATGCTGTGAGTCTCCGCGGTGTCATGCACAATGAGTCACGTGATAAGATGCACGGATTGACGGTCTCAGAAGCGGAGGCAACTGAAACTTGTCCTCCACCACCCGGATTGAAGTAACCGTGCCACCATGAGGACCTACTAAGGGCATTCCAAATTGGGAGAAAAGGGGATAAAAATAAATAAATAAATAAAAATAGAGAACAGGGAGAGAATCATTTGCGTGCAGACACACTCCATGAACAGAATGGTATTGACAGCAGCAATATATACCCACACACTGATTTAGTTTGCCAAAGTCTGCACTGGGGAAAAACGATTTGATGTAAAACTGTAGATCTGAAGAGGACCAGGACGACATTTATTGTAGCTTCGTTAACAATATTACTATCAACAACCCTTGAGGAATCATAGCTCACCCCTTGCCAAACACGACATCTAATTAACTTTCTTCTCCCTCCATTATTTTCACTTTGTCTTCTGATTGTTATGATGTGGTGAAATTGAGGGGGAAATTCAAAGGGTGTGAAGAACTTCAGTGATTCACGCTGCACGAATCATTAAGAATAAAATGAAGACATCAGTGTGTCAATTTTAAAAGAGATTCTACAGAGATGAATCTGTTTTATTTCAACAGAGCTCTCCGGATACAAACTCACTGCTGATATATACAGTATAGTATCAGGATGGCCCATTTTATGTGAAAATGAAAAAAAATTAAATGCATTTTATGTATTATTGTATGTAAAATGTATAAATTGTGTTGTAAAGCATTTTGGTTTTTATAGCGCTTTTCACAACACGCATCGTTTTGAAAATTCTTATTGTAGGGCCACATCTATTCTTTCATCTTTTTAGATTCCTAACTCTCAATCTTGTTTTGACCCAACACTCCCTGAATGCTAAACACTTAAAATAGGATTGTGTTTACTGGGGATGAAAGGTCAACTTGTCTGAAGTCTGGGATTGCTCACAAATCCCCTGTTTTTGACAGATCTTCACCCCAAACGAGCCATAATCTACCTCTCCACCTCCAAAATGACTCCATCTGACAGAGACTGAAACAGAGAGAGAGGGGCAGTCCTGCAGTAAACCCAAGACTCCACTCAACAAATACACACACACACACACGCACACACACCCTCATTCCTTTGGCCACTTCTTGTTAATGGCTTTTTAAAAGGAGGGTAATGAAAGCTTTTCTCCTTCCTCTTGTCAAGTTTGTTTAAACAAGTTAATTAGTACACGTCCTGAGGCTCTGTCTGTCAAGCCGCTTCCCTTTGGCATTCACAGTTTTCTTACGGGACAAAAGTAGACACGGATCAGGACACAGGAAGGGCTGTTTGGAGTTTGCTGACGGAGCACTGAGAAGATCAGTCAGGCAGCGCCAAGAGGCCAATATAATCTGACTTCAAATAAAAGAGCTCAGAGACAAAGTTGTAAACTCAAGACATCTCACAGGATCTCGTCCATTTTTTTTTTTTTTACCTCAATTGTTAGATAAAATGAAGACGTTCACTTATGACTCCTGCTTCTCAGAGGTTTCTCTTGAGAAAAAGACTCACATGTGTTTCTTCTAGAGTTTCAGACAGAGAGATCAACAATGTCTCGAACGGTGTTCAAATATGCCAAGATCCCACTGACTGCAAAAGTCAGAGATCTCAATACGAACATTTCTCATCAAATTGTTTCAAGACTAAATGATCTATGCGCGCCACATTCATTTTAAAACTCAAGTCCCAATTTTTATTTCACTTAAGGTAAATTTTTATTTCACAAAACATGAGTTGCTCTATGCAGACATCCATGCATTGAGACAGATGATTTGAATTTACACACAATGATTTTGATTTTAAAAAGCCGCTGATTCTATAAATCTCGATTTTAACGCATACTTGGCCATTGTTTTCACAAAATTCACCCCAAAACAGTGAATGGAAAAAATCTTGATTAAGCACATTTTGTTTCAGGTGACAATTTAGATAGCTGTGATAATTAATATGCAACCAATTTCTTATTTTTCCAGATAGTTTTTCTTTTTTACTAATTTAAACACGAAAAATAAGTTGACTAATCACGCAGTGTTAAAATAAGGCCCATAAAACACAATAAATCAAATATATATAAAATATACAGTTGTACTCAAAAGTGTGCATACTAACAATGAACAATGCTTATTAAGCATTTATTAACCTTAGTTAATGTCCATTTCAACATATACTAATACATTTTTAAAATCAAAAGTTGCATTTGCTAACATTACCTAATGCACTAGGAACAAACATGAACTAACAGTGACCATATATATATATATATATATATATATATATATATATACATACATATACATATATATATATACACACACACACACACACACACACACTACACACACACATACATACATATATATATATATATGTATATTATATATATATATATATATATATATATATATATATATATATATATATATATATATATATATATATACACACACACACACACACATTCAGTTGAAGTCAGAAGTTTACATACATCTTAGCCAAATACATTTAAACTCAGTTTTTTATAATTCCTGACATTTAATCATAGAAAACATTCCCTGTCTTAGGTCAGTTAGGATCACTATTTTAAGAATATATATATACACTATATTGCCAAAAGTATTCGCTCACCCATCCAAATAATTGAATTCAGGTGTTCCAATCACTTCCATGGCCACAGGTGTATAAAATGAAGCACCTAGGCATGCAGACTGCTTCTACAAACATTTGTGAAAGAATGGGCCGCTCTCAGGAGCTCAGTGAATTCCAGCGTGGTACTGTGATAGGATGCCACCTGTGCAACAAGTCCAGTCGTGAAATTTCCTCGCTGCTAAATATTCCACAGTCAACTGTCAGTGGTATTATAACAAAGTGGAAGCGATTGGGAATGACAGCAACTCAGCCACGAAGTGGTAGGCCACGTAAAATGACAGAGCGGGGTCAGCGGATGCTGAGGCGCATAGTGCGCAGAGGTTGCCAACTTTCTGCAGAGTCAATCGCTACAGACCTCCAAAGTTCATGTGGCCTTCAGATTAGCTCAAGAACAGTGTGTAGAGAGCTTCATGGAATGGGTTTCCATGGCCGAGCAGCTGCATCCAAGCCATACATCACCAAGTGCAATGCAAAGCGTCGGATGCAGTGGTGTAAAGCACGCTGCCACTGAACTCTAGAGCAGTGGAGACGCGTTCTCTGGAGTGACGAATCATGCTTCTCCATCTGGCAATCTGATGGACGAGTCTGGGTTTGGCGGTTGCCAGGAGAACGGTACTTGTCTGACTGCATTGTGCCAACTGTGAAGTTTGGTGGAGGGGGGATTATGGTGTGGGGTTGTTTTTCAGGAGCTGGGCTTGGCCCCTTAGTTCCAGTGAAAGGAACTCTGAATGCTTCAGCATACCAAGAGATTTTGGACAATTCCATGCTCCCAACTTTGTGGGAACAGTTTGGGGATGGCCCCTTCCTGTTCCAACATGACTGCACACCAGTGCACAAAGCAAGGTCCATAAAGACATGGATGAGCGAGTTTGGTGTGGAAGAACTTGACTGGCCTGCACAGAGTCCTGACCTCAACCCGATAGAGCACCTTTGGGATGAATTAGAGCGAAGACTGCGAGCCAGGCCTTCTCGTCCAACATCAGTGTCTGACCTCACAAATGCGCTTCTGGAAGAATGGTCAAAAATTCCCATAAACACACTCCTAAACCTTGTGGAAAGCCTTCCCAGAAGAGTTGAAGCTGTTATAGCTGCAAAGGGTGGGCCAACATCATATTAAACCCTATGGATTAAGAATGGGATGTCACTTAAGTTCATATGCGTCTAAAGGCAGATGAGCGAATACTTTTGGCAATATAGTGTATCTATATATATGTATACAGTTGTGCTCAAAAGTTTGCATACCCTTGGAGAATTGGTAATATATGTACCATTTTTAAAGAAAACATGAGTGCGCAGGCAAAACACATTTCTTTTATTTCTTCTGGGATTCATATTCAACTGTAGGTTATAACAGAATGGCACAATCATAAAACAAAACATGGCAACAAAGAAAAAAATGAAATGACCCCTGTTCAAAAGTCTGCATACCCTTAGTTCTTAATACTGTGTATTGCCCCCTTTAGCATCAATGACAGCGTGCAGTCTTTTGTAATAGTTGTCTATGAGGCCCCAAATTCTTGCAGGTGGTATAGCTGCCCATTCGTCTTGGCAAAATGCCTCCAGGTCATGCAAAGTCTTTGGTCGTCATGCATGAACTGCACGTTTGAGATCTCCCCAGAGTGGCTCAATGATATTAAGGTCAGGAGACTGTGATGGCCACTCCAGAACCTTCACCTTTTTCTGCTGTAACCACTGGAGGGTCAACTTGGCCTTGTGTTTAGGGTCATTGTCGTGCTGGAAAGTCCAAGAGTGTCCCATGTGCAGCTTTCGTGCAGAAGAATGCAAATTGTCTGCCAGTATTTTCTGATAACATGCTGCATTCATCTTGCCATCAATTTTCACAAGATTCCCCGTGCCTTTAGAGATCACCCCCCCCCAAAACATCAGTGAGCCACCACCATGCTTCACAGTGGGGATGGTATTCTTTTCACTATAGGCCTTGTTGACCCCTCTCCAAACATAGCGCTTATGGTTGTGACCATAAAGCTCTATTTTGGTCTCGTCACTCCAAATTACAGTGTGCCAGAAGCTGTGAGGCGTGTCAAGGTGTTGTCATTTGTGGCATTGGCGCAGTAAAGGCTTCTTTCTGGCAACTCGACCATGCAGCTCATTTTTGTTCAAGTATCATCATATTGTGCTCCTTGAAACAACCACACCATCTTTTTCCAGAGCAGCCTGTATTTCTCCTGAGGTTACCTGTGGGTTTTTCTTTGTATCCTGAACAATTCTTCTGGCAGTTGTGGCTGAAATCTTTCTTGGTCTACCTGACCTTGGCTTGGTATCAAGAGATCCCTGAATTTTCCACTTCTTAATAAGTGATTGAACAGTACTGACTGGCATTTTCAAGGCTTTGGATATCTTTTTATATCCTTTTCCATCTTTATAAAGTTCCATTACCTTGTTACGCAGGTCTTATGACAGTTCTTTTCTGCTCCCCATGGCTCAGTATCTAGCCTGCTCAGTGCATCCACGTGAGAGATAAACTCATTGACTATTTATACACGGACACTAATTGCAATTTAAAAAGCCACAGGTGTGGGAAATTAACCTTTAATTGCCATTTAAACTTGTGTGTGTCACCTTGTGTGTCTGTAACAAGGCCAAACATTCCAGGGTGTGTAAACTTTTGATCAGGGCCATTTGGGTAATTTCTGTTATCATTATGATTTAAAAAGGAGCCAAACAACTATGTGATAATAAATGGCTTCATATGATCACTATCCTTAAATAAAAGACAGTTTTTTTGCATGATCAGTCATTTTCAAAATCAATGCCAAAATTTCACAATTTCTGTCAGGGTATGCAAACTTTTGAGCACAACTGATATATATATATATATATATATATATATATTTTTTTTTATCCACGCCTGAAAAAAAAATGAAGTGAACGAGAACTATGAATTTGGCTGCTTTGAAATGTATATTGATTTAGTGCGTGGTGATGTGAGCTGACAGATTTGTTGTAAGATCAAGGCACAGATGTACAGCCCCACGGCAACTATAAATGTTAAAGCAGAACTGATGAATACATTCCTGAATCTGTCATTGGCATATGCACACACACACAAACACACACACACACACTCAACCGGTCAAAAGTTTTGAAACACTTGACTGAAATGTTTCTCATGATCTTAAAAATCTTTTGATCTGAAGGCGTATGCTTAAATGTTTGAAATTAGTTTTGTAGACAAAAATATAATTGTGCCACCATATTAATTCATTTCATTATAAAACTAAAATTGTAAAAGTTTTTGAAATGGATGACTTGGACCAAATAATAAAGAAAAGCAGCCAATAAGTGCCCAACATAGATGGGAACTCCTTCAATACTGTTTAAAAAGCATCCCAGGGTGATACCTCAAGAAGTTGGTTGAGAAAATGTCAAGAGTACATGTCTGCAAATTCTAGACAAAGGGTGACTACTTTGAAGATGCTCAAATATAACACAGTTTTGATTTATTTGGGATTTTGTTTAATCACAACATAATTCCCATAGTTCCATTTATGTTATTCCATAGTTTTGATGACTTTACTATTATTCTAAAATGTGAAAAACAATTATAGTAAAGAATAAGTGTTTCAAAACTTCTGACTGGTAGTGCATGCATGCATACATACATACTGCTCTCAGCTCTCTCAGAATTTCATCCTCAGACTAATGCAGGTCTCCTTCACTGGAAGACAAATCATGAAATTAATCTCTTTAATATTTTAGTTGCTTCTCCTAGACAGTGATGGGATTAAAAGGAGAGCAACTAGGAGAGTCTCCTTCTCAGATGCGTAACATTGTCTTTTTTGTTCCACTAAAGTACTTACATGGTTTGGAACGACATGAGGGTGAGTAAAGGACTGAATTTTAAACTATCCTTTTAAGAAACATGAGACAAAAGTTGATACTTCAATGAAACAGACCTGAGAACAGTTTCTCAGGCTATGAAAGAGCAAACGTTGTGCAATAAACGTGTGGCACATTATTAGATCTGGCTGCTGCCGTCACTTTAAGCCACAAACAACGTTCATCTGCAAACTTGAGCTCTGGCAAGCTAAAACACGGCCAAACTTTGAGCAACAAATACAAATCTCTGCCAGAGGGAGTGTGAAAGCCACGTTTTACAGATGAGCATAATTCCAATGTGGCTTTTAACATCGTAACCGCATTAAAAAGACAGTGG